>NC_090648.1:25674978-25974978 GCF_040937935.1 Hyperolius riggenbachi
GCAGTGTGCAGATTTGGATAGCTGGAACTGAACTTGAACCTTTCAGATTTTTCTGTTCATTAACATGTGACTTGCAAGCGTGTACACCCCACTTAATACCTAAAATGCTTCAGTCAACCTCATCTCCCTCTCTGTCGTACTTCATATCATATAGCATATACCAGAATGCTACCTCCCTGGGATTTTCACAGATTTTGATGTATTAGCCACACACGATCAATAGCACAACAGAACACTCTATGACTCAACAATCTGATGGTAACGAAGAGGGAATGCAAGTTCATAAGTGTTGTACCTTGCTTTAACCTGTGTGCCATCATTTCAGTCAAAAATTGAAATTGTATCCTTAATATCGTAATATCATGATGTAATACCCCTGAATTATATCCACCTGTGTCCATGTGCCACAGTTGCAATATTCAGGCGCAGGGCCCTGTGGTGTGCAGGCACAAGGGGGGCACAGTGGTGTAGTGGTTAGCACTCTCGCATTACAGCGTTGGGTCCCCGGTTCGAATGCCAGCCAGGTCAACATCTGTAAGGAGTTTGTATATTATCTCCGTGTCTGTGCGGGTTTCCTCCGAGCACTACGCTTTCCTCACACATCCCAAAAACATACAGATAAGTTAATTGGCTTCCCCTTTAAATTGGCCCTAGACTGTGACACGTACACTACATGATACATACATAGACATATGACTATGATAGGGATTAGATTGCCCCTCTGAGGGACAGGACAATATACTCTGTACAGCACTGCATAATGTGTTGGTGCTATGTAAATACTTAAATAAAATAAATAAATAAAAAAAAATATATATATACTCTGTATATATATATATATATATATATATATATATATATATATATATATATATATATATATATATATATATATATATATACTCTATAATATTTGTAGTTTGTCAACATTCTCAACTGCTTGGCAATTACATTGTGGGCTATGGCAGCACCCAAATTAACAGGCACACCGTGCACCCTTTTTAACTGCTTTGTGTCTTACTAACCTGTCAGCAATCTTCATCCTTTTCTAGGAAGACCATAGTGAGATGTGCAAACTTTTGCCATCTAGGCATTTATTAATTGTAATACAGATTTTTTGGTTTTGTGGAATAAACAATGTTCTCCAGCATTCGCTAATGTTTTCTCTTTTTTTCTCTTTAGATGGACAGATAAATGAATGGAGGAGGTATTGATTGAATAAAGATGGGCCTACATTACTTGATGCATGCCCATTTGCCAAATTGACCATTAGACAGATTTAGACAGATTTCTCTCCGATCAAATCTGATTAGAGAGGGATCGAATGGCTGCCTAAATACTGCACAGCAATTTTCAATAGATATCACTCAGCATGCCCGCCTGCTAGGTCCCCCCCCCCCCCCCCCCATTATCATTTTTAATGTTAAATATTCACCTCTCCGTTCCCACAACTCTTGGCCTGGGTCTTCTTCATCTACTTTCCCCCTTTTCGCTAAAGTTCCTCTTTAAGAACAATTCATAACTATGAAAACACTTACAAGAAAGAACAAAAACAATACAAGCACAGGACAAAAAACAAAACAGAAATAAATAAGAAATACAAAAATGAATGAGCAATTTCAGTCTATGAAAGCTCCAACCAGGGCCGGGCCGAGGCATAGGCTGGAGAGGCTCCAGCCTCAGGGCGCAGTGTAAGAGGGGACGCAGAATTCATTCAGCTGTCATTCCTAATTGTGTTTGAAGCAGAAAGAAATAAGAAAAGGGGATACATAGCAGTGACTGCAAGCCAGATAACTACATATTAGGGTGTTGGGAAGGTTGGGGGCCCTGTGGCGCCTCTTAGTCTAATAGCAATCAGTGCGTGACGGCTGGGGTGGCAGGGATGGAGGGGCGCACTTTGGTGTCTCAGCCTTGGGTGCTGGAGGACCTTGTCCCGGCTCTGGCTCCAACCATTGCTAGAGTATTTTTGGGGGTCTGAAGTGACTCAACAGAAAACTGATCGTAAAAGTCCATCTTTATATCTAAAAGGCAGTTGTAAGAGGCATAGGGTGGATGCAGTGTTGCGTGGACATATTACAACTTCCTGTGAAATGACAGGGGGAGCATACATGTGTGTGTGTAGCGGGGGCGCAAATGGCTGCGGCAGAATGTTTAAAGATTCGGGGATTACTTATTTTACTGTTAATGATGTAAGTACAAGTGTCCTTCCAGCCACCACCCTAACAACCCGTTTACGAAAAAGAAAAAAATTGGCTGACTATATACAGTATGTGGACAAAGATGATATACTATACAGCTTGAAAAATATTAAACATATTACTACAGTATTCACTTTTAACCTCCTGAGCGTTACGCCGCTCAGGAGGTTTTGTAAGTTTTTGCCCCAAGATTAATTAATATGCTCTCATGGCAGTAAAAGCTTTAGCTAGCACTAGGCTAGCTAATAAAGGTGTCCGGCCCCCGATCCCCTGATCCAGCCAGTTTATACATTACCCAGCCTGGATCCAGCGATCGGCGCAGCCTCCCCATACAGCTCCAGTCTTCACTAAGGGGAGGATCGCACATGACGCCATGACGTCACTGATGTCGCCGACGTCATGCACAAACCCGATCCTACCCATAGAGAGACCAGAGCTGTGCAGGGAGGCTGTGCGATTGCTGTATCCAAGCAGAGGGATCGGGGGGATCCAAGGCAATCGGGGGGTGCTGGACACCTTTACTAGCTAGCCTAGTGCTAGCTAAAGCTTTTACTGCCATGAGAGAAAATTATTTAATTTTTGGGGACTCCTGAGGACAGAGAGCGGTATGCCCAACACAGTGTCGGCCATACCGCAAAGGAGGTTAAAAAAACCACACATTTTAAATTGAGCAACACAAAGCGGATATTATAGAATTATGATACACCTTTTTAGTGGATGAGGACTTTAGTACTCTGGATGACAGAAAGTGAACTAGGGGTGATCAAAAATGCCACTAGCAGTCTTCAAAGCATTTGCTTGATCTTCGGGTGGTTCTGGGAATTTTCACTGAAACAGTTATGCACGTTGAATTAAAGTCATCGGCACTTAATAGCAGAGCTCCAATGCATGCTAAAATCACCACATTTGCTAATTATGTTACATAGTTACATAGTTATTTTGGTTGAAAAAAAGACATACGTCCATCGAGTTCAACCAGTATAAAGTACAACACCAGCCTGCTCCCTCACATATCCCTTTTGATCCAGAGGAAGGCGAAAAAACCCTTACAAGGCATGGTCCAATTAGCCCCTAAAGGGAAAAATTCCTTCCCGACTCCAGATGGCAATCAGATAAAATCCCTGGATCAACATCATTAGGCATTACCTAGTAATTGTAGCCATCGATGTCTTTCAATGCAAGGAAAGCATCTAAGCCCCCTTTAAATGCAGGTATAGAGTTTGCCATAACGACTTCCTGTGGCAATGCATTCCACATCTTAATCACTCTTACTGTAAAGAACCCTTTCCTAAATAAATGGCTAAAACGTTTTTCCTCCATGCGCAGATCATGTCCTCTAGTCCTTTGAGAAGGCCTAGGGACAAAAAGCTCATCCGCCAAGCTATTATATTGCCCTCTGATGTATTTATACATGCTAATTAGATCCCCTCTAAGGCGTCTTTTCTCTAGACTAAATAAACCCAGTTTATCTAACCTTTCTTGGTAAGCGAGACCTTCCATCCCACGTATCAATTTTGTAGCTCGTCTCTGCACCTGCTCTAAAACTGCAATATCTTTCCTGTAATGTGGTGCCCAGAACTGGATTCCATATTCCAGATATGGCCTTACTAGAGAGTTAAACAGGGGCAATATTATGCTAGCATCTCGAGTTTTAATTCCCTTTTAATGCATCCCAAAATTTTGTTAGCTTTAGCTGCAGCTGCTTGGCATTGAGTGCGATTATTTAACTTGTTGTCGATGAGTACTCCTAAGTCCTTCTCCAAGTTTGATGTCCCCAACTGCATCCCATTTATTTTGTATGGTGCTAGACCATTAGTACGTCCAAAATGCATGACTTTACATTTGTCAACATTGAATTTCATCTGCCATTTATGTGCCCATGTAGCCATCCTATCCAGATCCTGTTGCAATATGACACTATCTTCCTGAGAGTTGATGATTCTGCACAATTTTGTATCATCTGCAAAAATAGCAACATTGCTCACTACTGCATCTACTAAGTCATTAATAAATAAATTGAAGAGCACTGGACCCAGAACAGACCCCTGTGGGACCCCACTGCTAACAGTCTCCCATTTTGAGTACGATCCATTGACCACAACTCTTTGTTTTCTGTCCATTAGCCAGTTCCCTATCCATGCACACAGACTCTTCCCCAGTCCTTGCATCCTCAACTTTTGCACCAGACTTTTGTGGGGAACAGTGTCGAAGGCCTTTACAAAGTCCAAGTATATCACATCTACAGCATTCCCAATATCCATAATAGCATTCATTACCTCATAAAAGCTGAGCATGTTAGTCAAACAGGACCTGTCTTTAGTAAACCCATGTTGATGCTGAGAAATAAGATTATTTTCTACTATGAAGTAATGTATAGTATCTCTTAGTAACCCCTCAAATAGTTTGCATACAACTGATGTTAAGCTTACAGGTCTATAATTTCCTGGATCTGATTTTTTGCCCTTCTTAAATAATGAGAGAACGTGGGCTGTACGCCAATCCACTGGGACTCTGCCAGTTGCAAGAGAGTCACAAAAGTTAAGATAAAGGGGTTAATCTATAACTGAACTTAATTCCCTTAGGACCCGAGGATGCATGCCATCCGGGCCAGGTGCCTTGTCTATTTTTAATTTATTTAGTCTTGCCTTCACTTCTTCCTGCGTTAAGTATTTAATATTACAGTTAGAAGATTGAGACTCTTCTGCCTCTTTAATTTGCCACAGTGCTGTTTCCTTTGTGAAGACAGAAGCAAAGAAAGCATTTAATAACTCTGCCTTACCTTGGTCATCCACCATTGAATTCCCACCCTCATCCTTTAGGAGTCCTATACAGTCAACCTTTTTTTTTTTAGAGTTAATGTACTTGTAAAACTTTTTTGGGTTAGATTTGATATCCCAAGCGATTTGTTTTTCAGCTTCAATCTTTGCCAGCCTAATTTCTTTTTTACAATTTTTATTGCAATCCTTATAATTGCTTAGTGCAGCCTCGGTCCCCTCCTGTTTTAGGACCTTATAGGCATTCTTTTTCCTCTTCATTTTATCTTTAACCTTTCTATTCATCCATAGAGGCCTTTTTTTATTCCTAGACATTTTGTTTCCATATGGGATATACATACTACAATATTGATTGAGTATAAGTTTAAAAGCTTGCCATTTCCCTTCAGTGTGAAGGAGAATAGTGGACCAGGGGGAGGGGGGTGTCCCCAAAAGACCTTTTTAGCAAATCCTCCTCAAAGTTACAATAGGAAAAATGGTGTTTAAAGGGAACCTGAAGTAAAAGGGATATGAGGGCTGCCATATTTATTTCCTTTCAACCATTTCTGCCACTGAGACGTGAGCCTCACATCCGCAGCAGCAGCTACTACAGCCACAGGGATGCACCAGTCACGTCCCTGCAGTTTGGGGGGCTGTGCGTGCACAAACGTCCCCTGTGCCAATCCGTACATGTTCAATGTGTAGATGTTTAGTTCAAAACCAGTGTTTATTCTTAAATAGAGCAGCTGTGCTTCCTCCCGCTCACCAATTTCAACCTCTTACCACCGCTGATTGATAGATTTATGAATGGGAACAAAGTTTCCATTCATTAATCTCCCCTCTAGGCCACTGTGATCACAGGCATCTATTGATCCCTAGTTACTATGTAGCAACACATTAATTCCTATTGCATACTTAATGTACGTGAATAGGAAGTACTCAGTGGGGACATCTTGTGGCCAAATAGTAAAATGACACCTAATGACTTTGAGGAATAAGATTTTTTTAATAGGTATGTCAAGAGGGCATATTATTATTAAATTATGGGATAAAAATTAGTGAAGAATGTAAAACTGAACAAATGCACTTTTATTTCCAAATAAAATATTATACTAGGGATATAATTTTAACATTGCAATAACCAGGACAAATGGCCAAATAAAATGTTTTGATTTTAATTACGGTAGGGTGTATTATTTTAAAACTATAATGGCTGGAAACTGAGAAATAATGATTTTTTTTCCATTTTTGTCTTATTATTTCCATTATAATATAAGAAGCAGAATGGTGTGGCACTCCCCTTTATGCATAGAAGATCATGTGATACTAGGTCAGACAATTGTACACTCACCGCTTCCGCAAGTCTCCTTGAAGTCCAAACTCTACAGACTTGTGCTCCGTAATTTTACATAGAAGGAAGAACTGTACAATGATTGCAAAACAAAGAAGCAGCAACATGCACCATCCGTCTGTGTTCTGCTTGATTTAATGCTTCAGATGGAAACCATGTGCATACAGGGAACGCAGCGTGGAATGCAGCATGACCGTCGCCGATCCCACCTACAGCTGAGGCACCCACTTTACCACCGCTATTGCTGCACAGCAGTGTTGCTTGCGAATTATCGCCAAAGTCATTTTCGCATCGAAAATCCTGTTTTCGAATTCGGCAAATTTTCGCGAAAATCTTTGGAAATATTTGCGTTTTCGACCAGCATTGAAAATGGAAAATACTTCCCTGTATGTGGACACTTATGCCCTTATGCGGAAAAATGTCCGCAATAATCCGCAAGAAACTTCGCTGTATACGTACGCTTATGCCCTTATGTGGAAAAATGTCCTCAATAATCCGCTAATACATGCGTATAGATGCAGTTTCCGCACGCGTACGGTACTACAACTATGCGGAAATACGTACGCGATGAACTATGAATTTAGCGCAAAATAACGGGCATTAGGCGAAAATTAACGCTAAAATATTTGAGTGAAAATTTGCCTGTCGAAACGAAATTCGGCGCAAATTTGGCAAAAATAATTTTTGCATTTTCGCTCATCATTGCTGCACAGTATGTACCTGTATGTACTAAGCTCACTTGTACACTGATGCAATATCCCTGTAGGCACATGGTTTCCATCTGAAGCATTAAAGGGAACCTAAACTGAGAGGGATATGGATGTTTCCTTTTAAACAATACCGGTTGCCTGGCAGTCCTGCTGATCTCTGTGACTGCAGTATTGGCTGAATCACAGACCTGAAACAAGCATGCAGCTAATCCAGTCTGACTTCAGTCAGAGCACCTGATCTGCATGCTTGTTCAGGGGCTGTGGCTGAAAGTATTATAGACACAGGATCAGCAGGAGAGTCAGGCAACTGGTATTATTTGAAAAGGAAAAATCCATATACTTCTCAGTTTAGGTTCCCTTTAAATCAAGCAGAACACAGACGGATGGTGCACGTTGCTGCTTCTTTTTTTTTGCAAACATTTCCATTATAATGCATTTAGAATAAAGAAATTCTTAGTATAATGTACCACCCTGTGAGAGAACGCGGAAAAGCCGCTGCGTGTGCTGACAGCAAGGCGGCTGATTCCGCGTCCAATGCGGCGGTTTGCACGCGGACGCGTGCGTCTGGTAACATGGCAGAACACGGAAAAGCCGCCGCATGTATTGACAGCAAGGCGGCTGGTTCCGCGTCCAGCGCGGCGGTTTGCACGCAGCAGCGTGTGTCTGGTGTGGCTGAGTCTGTTAGTTCACACAGGCTTAGGAATACACACGCGCGCAGGCTGAGAGGCAGAACTTTTATGGTGGGCAAGGGGGGATCAGCTGACCAGGCCGGTCAGCTGACCTCAGAGCTGGTAACTATTGGTTGATCACTTAGGGGTGGCGCCAGAGAGCACTACTCCATATATCGTTACTGCTGGCCAGTCACAAGTTGTCTGCCATTGCGAACACTACGTGGAAGCACTCAGACCTAGTCAGATCCAACAGTGTGTTTGAACCAGGAGGACCTGGGAATCCACACTGAGCCAGATTACTTGTATTATTATCAATCTGTTATTCATCAGACTAGTTCCAGGGTGTAGAGACCACGGACCTCACACCCAGACTAGGGAACTTGTATTATCATTCTGTTATTCATCAGACTAGTTCCAGGGTGTAGAGACCACGAACCTCACACCCAGACTAGGGAACTTGTGTTATCATTCTGTTATACATCAGACTAGTTCCAGGGTGTAGAGACCACGGACCTCACACCCAGACTAGGGAACTTGTGTTGTCATTCTGTTATACATCAGACTAGTTCCAGGGTGTAGAGACCACGGACCTCACACCCAGACTAGGGAACTTGTGTTATCATTCTGTTATACTTCAGACCAGTTCCAGGGTGTTGAGACCACGGACCTCACACCCAGACAAGGCATTGTTTGATATCTGTTATGACTTATTGCTTTCCTGACTACTCCTCTGATATCTGATTCGGTACCTTGCACATCTGATACTCTGTTGCCAAACCCTGCTTGCCTTGGATACCGAATCAGCTTCCTGTCTTTGTACTTTGTCTGTCCGTGTATTGCCGACCTGGCTTGCCCGACCTCGAGAGCTATCTCTCTCCTTAAGAGATAGTCTCCAGATCTGTCAGTGACGTCTACCTTCAGGTGTCACTCACTCTCTAGTCCTTCCTACCTCCAGCCTGACCCCACCCCTTGGAGAGTCTCAGGCTGCTGGAAGGTTCCTGTATTCTCTAAAGCAGTATTGCATACACTGCCCAAGATCACCTGCTCATCAGGTGTGTTTCTCAGAGTATTACTGTTACACCAAACAAAAACTCTTATATACATAGGTGTCCAGAGGTTAGTAATATATCTGTATTATTGGTGATTCTGCAGATCATCAATAATCAGGTATATATCTGTATTCTTGGTGATACTGCAGGTCACCAATAATCAGATTCTCTCTGCGTGCTGACACCGATCGTTACACACCCAAAGAAAGCCTAATTGGTGGCGGAAAAAAACAAGGTATAGATAATTTTGTTGTGGTAAGTAGTGATAAAGTTATTGGGGAATGAAAGGGAGGAGCGCTGAAATGTGAAAATTCCTCTTGTCCATAAGGTGAAAAATACCTGCGGGCTGATATGGTTAAACAATACCAGTTGCTTGGCTATCCTGCAGATTCTCTTCCTTAAATACTTTTTATCCATGGACCCTGAACAAGCATGCAGATCATATGTTTCTAACAAGATTCCCTGCATGCTTGTTTCAGGTGTGCGATTCAGAAACTAAAAAAGGTGATGTGAGGAGCACCCTAGCATAAAAAGGTGTGCCTCGACTCCGTCCCAGTGTCTCTTGGGACCACTGTGTCCAAAAGTACAAATGGGTCGGCACCACCAAAAAGTAAATATAGCTCTTTATTAATAACAGCAGTAACAGACGCTGTTTCGGCTGACACCAATCGTTACAGAACGGCAGACCAAACCCAAATGGACGCACTCCGCAGCCGTCTTGATGCACTCACCACTACGGTGGAGAATTACACCCGAGTGCTGAACAGTCACCAGACCCAAATCAACGCTTTGTCTGGGACTGTAGAAGTCTTTCAGATGGCTGTGAATGCAGTGTGATCTCCTCCTAGCACAGATATACGCATGTCTGTACCTGAAAGGTTTTCTGGCCACAGATCTGACTTCCGGAATTTTAGAAATAGAGTGTTATCATACTTTGAGTTAAGGCCTAATTCATCAGGAACCATGGCACAGAAAGTAACCTTTATTAAGACTTTATTGTCAGGGGATTCCCAGACTTGGGCATATAGTCTTCAGACAGGGGATCAGGCCCTAACCTCAGTGGAAGAGTGTTTTAAAGCTATGGCCATAATTTATGATTACCCGGACATTGCCTCTACCGCTGAGCGGAAGCTCAAGATGTTACTGCAGAGCAAAGGTCCGGTAGAGAACTATGCTGCGGAGTTTAGGAAATGGGCAGTGTCAGCTAGATGGGACTCATTCGCTCTTCTAGACTGTTTCTTTTCAGGGTTGTCAGACGCAGTTTCTGATTTAATGCTGGGTCATTTTGTGCCGAAAGCTATTGATGAGGCCATTTCATTAGCCATCAGAATTGATCATCATCTACAATTTCAAAGACAGACCCGGGGTAAGAATAATGTGAGATACTTGTCCTACGCTACGCCTCCGTCTGTTCCATCTCCACCCGTTTCACAACCACCAGAACCAATGCAGATTGGGCGGTCGAGATTGTCCCGGGTGGAACGTAGGCGCAGAGAAACAGAACAGCTCTGTCTAAACTGTGCAGAGGGGGGTCATAGAGTGCAGAATTATCCCAAGAAGTCGGGAAACGCTGCCACCTAGGTGTAGTCGGAGGTAATACCCTAGTCGCGCAGTCGTTACCTCTGGATGATAAACGTTTGCTTCTCCCTTGTATTATATCTTGGAGGGATAAGACAGAGACCACTGAGGCCTTCATTGATTCTGGCTCAGCAGCCAATTTTATGGATTATGAATTTGCTAAAAAATTGGGGATCCCGATCTCCCCATTAAAACAACAGATTTGGGTCACTGCGGTGGATGATTCCTCCCTGCAGAGTAACCACCCTTTGTCTCAGACTCCGGAGTTAGGGGTCACAATAGGGGTGTTACATAAAGAAAGTTTACAATTCCTGGTGTTACGAATGACAACCTCCACGATCATTCTTGGCATGCCATGGTTACAAATTCACTCGCCTCAGATCAATTGGGCTACAGGTCAGCTAACGAGCTGGTCTACCCATTGTTATCATCATTGTCTAGCGAAAGTAACCTTAGGAAAAACCAAGATTCACATGGAGGGATTGCCAGATCAGTATTCAGAATTTGCGGATGTTTTTTGTCCCAAGTCAGCAGATAAACTTCCTCCACACCGTCCTTTTGACTGCCCCATTGATCTCAGGTCTGGTTGTATGCCCCCTAGAGGTCATCTCTATAATTTATCTGGGCCAGAGAAATTAGCCATGCAAAAATACATCCGAGAAAATCTAGCCAAAGGTTTTATTTGTCCTTCTCGGTCCCCAGCTGGGGCAGGTTTCTTTTTTGTAAAAAAGTAGGATGGAGGCCTCTGTCCATGCATTGATTATCGGGGCTTAAATAAAATCACAGTAAAAAATCGTTATCCTTTGCCTTTAATAGACAATTTATTTACTCAAGTCACCAATGCTAAGATTTTCTCGAAACTGGATTTAAGGGGTGCATACAACCTTGTGCGTATCAGGGACGGTGATGAATGGAAGACGGCCTTTAACACGCCCGACAGGCACTACGAGTACTTAGTGATGCCCTTCGGGTTGTGTAATGCCCCGGTCGTCTTTCAGGAGCTGATTAATGAAGTCTTCAGAGAGGTTTTGGGCAAATTCGTCTTGGTGTATTTAGACGACATACTAATTTTCTCATCCAACCTCTCAGAGCACAGGAAACATGTTAAGTTTGTGTTACGGAAATTAAGACAAAATATGCTGTATGCTAAGTTGGAGAAGTGCATTTTCGAAGTGACCTCTGTCGCCTTTCTGTGGTACATAATTTCGACCTCTGGCCTCTCTATGGACCCTGGAAAAGTTTCAGCTGTCTTGGAGTGGCCCCAGCCTGTAGGACTAAAGGCGCTCCAGAGGTTCCTGGGGTTCGACAACTACTATAGGAAGTTCATAAAGGGGTACTCTACGGTGATCTCACCTCTCACCAGTCTCACCAAGACAGGGGCAGATACTCACCACTGGTCCCCTGAGGCCATGCTGCTTTCTCCACTCTGAAGAAATTGTTCTGTTCTGCACCCATATTGAGACATGTTGATATCACCTATCCCTTTATCGTGGAAGTAGATGCCTCAGAGGTAGGGGTAGGGGCTGTGCTGTCTCAGCGTTCTGGTTTGCAGGGAAAATTGCACCCTTGTGCCTATTTCTTCCGTAGGTTTTCACCCGCAGAGAAAAACTACGATATAGGCAATAGGGAACTTCTAGCCATCAAGTTGGCCTTTGAAGAATGGCGACATTGGCTAGAAGGAGCAGAACATACCATTACTGTTTACACTGACCACAAGAATTTGGAATACATTGAGGGCGCTAAGAGGCTTAGCCCCCGGCAGGCTCGGTGGTCATTATTTTTTTCAAGATTCAGATTTGTAATCACATATACCCCGGGTAGTAAAAACATTGAGGCCGATGCCTTATCTAGATGTTTTGAGCCCGAGACAGCACAGCCTGGAGGGACTGGACAGAGACGTTGGGTCCGTTCCAACAGGATGTACCAGAGGGGAAGCCTGAGGGGGTCATGTTTGTACCATTGCCTTTTCGTCTACAAATACTGCAGTTGTTCCATTCCCACAAGAATGCTGGGCATCCTGGGGCCACCAGAACTCAGGACCTCATTGCTAGGTGTGCTTGGTGGCCGTCATTGGCAACTGACTGCAAGGAGTATGTGAGAGAATGTGCAGTGTGTGCTAGGAGCAAACCCTCCCGTCAAGCACCTGTTGGGACATTGCAGCCCTTACCAGTCCCATGCGAGCCATGGACCCATCTGTCCATGGATTTTGTGGGCGAACTCCCCAGGTCTGAGGGCATGACGGGTCATTTGGGTGGTAGTCGATCGATTCAGTAAGATGGCCCATTTTGTCCCCCCTGAAAGGACTCCCCTCGGCCCAGGAATTGGCCGATCTCTTTATCCAGCATATTTTCCGGCTGCATGGCATTCCGGAAAATATAGTGTCAGATTGGGGAGTCCAATTTGTTTCCAAGTTTTGGAGGGCATTCTGCCATCAGTTAGACATGGAGCTTTCTTTTTCATCAGGCTACCACCCACAGACCAATGGCCAGACCGAGAGAACCAATCAGTCTCTTGAACAATTTCTGAGGTGTTACGTTGCGGATGCTCAAACCGACTGGGTCAAATTCTTGCCATTTGCAGAATTTGCACACAACAATTTGAAAAGCTCCTCCTCAGGATTATCCCCATTTCAGGTGGTGACAGGAAGGTCACCTAAGTTCACCCCATTGCCAGTGGCTTCTACTCCGTTTCCAGCCCTGGGGAATTGGCAGAAGTTTTTAAAGCAGGTTTGGGGAATGGTTAAAAGGAATTTGGGGAGGGCTTTTCAGAGTCAGAGTGGGAATTTCTTCCAGGAGACTTGGTCTGGGTGTCCACACGACATTTGGCTCTGAAGCAACTGTCCCCCAAGTTGGGTCCTAGATTTGTGGGTCCTTTTCCAGTGACCAGGAAAATCAATAATGTCACTTATGCCATTGACCTCCCCACCAGCATGCGAGGTGTGAGATCATTTCATGTGTCCTTGCTCAAGCCAGCAGTGCACGTGGACTCCGCTCCCCCCCCCCCCCCCTGTGTTAATTGATGACCAACCTGAGTATGAAATTGAGAAGATTCAGAAGAAGAAGAAGATATATAGAAGACGAAGAAGAAGAAGTCATAGAAGAAGAAGAAGAAGAAGAAAAAGATATAGAAGAAGAAGAAGAAGAAGAAGAAGAAGAAGAAGAAGAAGAAGAAGAAGAAGAAGAAGAAGAAGACGAAGAAGAAGAAGAAGATATAGAAGAAGAAGAAGATATAGAAGAAGAAGAAGATATAGAAGAAGAAGAAGATATAGAAGAAGAAGAAGATATAGAAGAAGAAGAAGAAGATATAGAAGAAGAAGAAGGTATAGAAGAAGAAGAAGAAGAAGAAGAAGAAGAAGAAGAAGAAGAAGAAGAAGAAGAAGAAGAAGAAGAAGAAGAAGAAGAAGAAGAAGAAGAAGAAGAAGAAGAAGAAGAAGAAGAAGAAGAAGAAGAAAAAGAAGAAGATATAGAAGAAGAAGATGAAGATGACGTAAATGAAGACTTCCAACTTACAACCATTTTGGACACACCTTCTCATGCAAACACTTTTCATGTGTAACGCTTGGGTGTCAACACGCAGAGAGAATCTGATTATTGGTGATCTGCAGAATCACCAGTAATGCAGATATACACCAGATTATGGATGATCTGCAGAATCACCAATAATCCAGGTATGTCTAACCTCTGGACACCTGAGATATGAATGTGTATGGAGTAACAGTAACACTTTGAGCGAGAACCGCCAGAGAAACTGGTGGTAGAAAGCAGAAGGGAATTCACCCCAGGCTCTGGGTGAATCCCTTTAGGCCAAGGCTCCCTAGGAGAGGGGCCTGGCTAGATTGCAGGATGCCCTACTGCTAAATGAACAAACTTGCCCTTACTGGATGGGAGATGCTAGCTCTCTACACCCCAGGGAGGGCTAAAGTAGTACAAGTACACAGTGCTAGTCTTGGGTGTGAGGTCAGTAGTTACAACACCCCGGAACTAGCATAACATAACACTGTCACAGTTCCCTAGTCTTGGGTGTGAGGTCCATAGTTACAACACCCTGGAACTAGTCTAGAACATAACATAGGATTGAGACAGTTCCCTAGTCTTGGGTGTGAGGTCCGTAGTCACAACACCCCGGAACTAGTCTATAACATAACATAGCATTGAGACAGTTCACTAGTCTTGGGAGTGAGGTCCATAGTCACAACACCCCGGAACTAGTCTATAACATAACATAGCATTGAGACCTAGTCTTAGGTGTGAGGTCCGTAGTCACAACACCCCGGAACTAGTCTATAACATAACATGCGAGAGTATTCTAGCTCAGTGTGAATTCTCAGGTCCGTCCTGGTTCTAACACACTGTAGGATCTGACTGAGGTCTGTGTGCTAACACATAAAGCATTTGCAACGGCAGACAACGTGAGACTGAAGGACGAGTGGTTATATAGTGCAGCGCTGATCAGCGCCGCCCAGTCCCTTCCAGCCAATCCACATGCGACCTGGGATCAGATGACCAAGAGAGTCAGCTGATCCGTCTCTGCTTCCCATAAAGCTTCTGCCTATTCCGCAATCCTTCACAGTACCCCCCCCCCCCAAGGAGTGGACTCCGGACACTTACCACCCCGCTTCCCAGGATGTAAGTCATGGAATTCTTTCCTTAATTCCTCTGCGTGCATGCGGCACTCTGGTACCCAAGTTCTATCCTCCACACCATAACCTTTCCAGTGTACCAAATATTGCACAGAATTTTTCACCAGCCGGGAGTCCAGGATCTTCTCAACCTCATACTCGGGTTGATCATCAATCAGTAGGGGGGGGGTGAGTGGAATCCACCTGTACTGCCGGCTTGAGCAATGACACGTGGAATGATCTTACACCGCGCATACTGGTAGGAAGATCAACGGCATAAGTGACAGCATTAATTCTTTTGGTGACTGGAAATGGCCCAATAAACCTAGGCCCTAATTTGGGTGACAGTTGTTTTAATGCCAGATGTCGTGTAGACACCGAGACCAAATCTCCTGGTGAAAAGTCCCATTCAGCAGAGCGTCTCTTGTCAGCCTGCTTTTTCTGAGACTTGAAAGCCTTCCCCAAATTTGTTTTTACCAGCGCCCAAATTTGTTTTAATGCCACCTGCCAATCTTCTAATGCTGGGAAAGGAGTAGATGCCACCTTCAAAGGAGCAAACTTAGGAGACCTTCCCGACACTACCTGAAAAGGGGAAAATCCGGAGGAAGAACTTTTCAGGTTGTTGTGCGCAAACTCTGCGAAAGGTAAAATTTTTACCCAGTCAGTTTGCGCATCTGCCACATAGCATCTGAGAAACTGTTCCATGGATTGGTTGACCCTCTCAGTCTGGCCATTTGTCTGCGGGTGGTAGCCTGATGAGAATGAAAGATCCATGCCCATAAGATGACAAAATGCCCTCCAGAACTAAGAAACGAATTGGACTACACCCTATCTGACACTACATTCTCCGGAATGCCATGCAGTCGGAAAATGTGCTGGATGAAGAGATTAGCCAGGTCTTGGGCGGAGGGGAGTCCTTTCAGAGGGATACAATGGGCCATCTTGCTGAATCTATCTACTACCACCCAGGTGACAGTCCTGCCTTAAGATCTGGGGAGTTCACCCACAAAATCCATGGAGAGATGGATCCACGGTTCATTTGGAACCGGCAAAGGCTGCAAGGTCCCCACCGGAGCTTGTCGGGAAGGTTTGCTCCTAGCACACACAGCACACTCCCTCACAAACTCCTTACAATTTGTGGCCAAGGATGGCAAGGAGATCCTGTGTTCTGGTGGCCCCTGGATGACCAGCATTCTTATGGGAGTGGAACAGCTGGAAGAGCTGTAAGCGAAAGGGCAGAGGCACAAACAACACTCCCTCAGGCTTTCCCTCTGGGACATCCTGCTAATATGGGGCCAAGATAGCAGTCCAATCCCTCCAGGGTTGAGTGGCTGCTAAAATCACCCTCCGAGGCAGAATAGTCTCGGGTGCCGAGGGGTGTGCCATCTCGGGCTCAAAACACCTGGACAAGGCATCAGCCTTAATGTTCTTGCTACCAGGAGTGTACGTAATTACAAAGGAGAATTTGGAGAAGAACAGTGACCACCGGGCCTGTCGGGGTCTAAGTCTCTTAGCCAGTGCTGGTCGTAATGGAAAAAGCTACGCTTACGGATCATTACGCGTAATTTTACGCTATTACGCATTACGAAATTAAGCTTACGGCATACACATTCAATTTCGGTACATGTCTGTAATTACGCATTGCCGTTACGCAATTACGCGTAAGAATACTGTAATTCAGGTTGTTACGTTATAGGCTTACGCGTAAAATCCTACTAGCAATTAATGCGTAAGGTCATGCTGCCAAGCGGAAAAGTTGACGCATGGATCAATGTTAGGTAGCCGCCAACTTTAAGGGTTAATAGCAAAGCCCCCTTAAGTGCTAAGAGCCTCAAATTTGGAGAATATATTAAGGAGATCAGAAGGAATAAGAGGAAATTATTTTTTTTTAAAAAGACCTTATAGTTTTTGAGAAAATCGATGTTAAAGTTTCAAAGGAAAAATAGATACATTTAAAAACCCGCCGACTTTAACGGTTAATAGCAAAGCCTGCTTAAAATTTAGAAACACCAAATTTACAGGGTATATTAAGGGGATCAGTGGGAATAAGAGGAAACATTTTTTTTTCAAAAAGACCTTATAGTTTTTGAGAAAATCGATTTTTAAGTTTCAAGGGCAAAAATGTCTTTTAAATGCGGAAAATGTCAGTTTTTTTTGCACAGGTAACAATAGTGTTTTATTTTCATAGATTCCCCCAAGTGGGAAGAGTTTTAGGCCCGGTTCACATTAGCGGTTGTTTGCCAAACGGACCGGATGACCTGACCGGATCCGGACCGGATCCGGATCGGAACCGTACGGTTCTGATCCGGATCCGATCCGGATCCGGTCAGGTTGCATCAGGTGGCAATCAGGATGCGATCCGGATCCGTTTGGCAAAATATACGTAAAAAAAAAAAAGCAGAAGGGGGACCTGTGGAATCAGGCCCTCTGCTGTTTAGCACTCACCTCCACCTCCGACATGCTGCCAACATCCTGCCAACACCTCCAGCTCGTGCTGCTCCACTCCAAAATGCTTGCCCATGTGTCCCCAGCCAATGTCGCCGCAAAAATCCGCATAGGAAGTGGGGTAGAAGATCCGGATTTCTCAGCCAGTGTGTTGTGCGGCCTCCGGTTCCCATTTGTTTGTATTGGCCGGATGGTGCAGTCCGGCTCCGCCCCGGATACGGCTGCCGGAGGGGCCGGATGAAAAAATAGCGCATGTTGGAACGGAGGCCGGAGTCCGGATCCGGCCCGGATCCGGTCCGGCTCCGGTTCTGCAGAACGGACCCATGTGAACGGACGCATAGGCTTTAATTGCTATGCCGTGCGTCCGTTCCGTCTGTTCTGCAGGCGGTGCGACTCCGGCACGGCGATTCCGGAGGGCCACCGCAAGTGTGAACCGGGCCTTACTTACTTCGTTCTGAGTGTGGGAAATATTTAAAAAAAAAAACGACGTGGGGTCCCCCCTCCCAGACCTCTTTAACCCCTTGTCCCCCATGCAGACTGGGATAGCCAGAATGCGGAGCACCGGCCGCGTGGGGCTCCGCACCCTGACTATACCAGCCCGCATGGTCCATGGATTGGGGGGTCTCGGAAGGGGAGGGGCAGCCAAGCTTTCCCCTCCCCCTCCGAGCCCTTGTCCAATCCAAGGACAAGGGGCTCTTCTCCACCTCCGATGGGCGGTGGAGGTGGAGGCCGCGATTTCCTGGGGGGGAGGTTCATGGTGGCATCTGGGAGTCCCCTTTAAAAAGGGGTCCCCCAGATGCCCACCCCCCCTCCCAGGAGAAATGAGTATAGAGGTACTTGTACCCCTTACCCATTTCCTTTAAGAGTTAAAAGTAAATAAACACACAGACACTTTGAAAAAGTATTTTAATTGAACAAAAAACATAACCACGAAAAAAGTCCTTTAATATTCTTAATTAACCATTAATACTTACCTGTCCCTTTAAAAGCCAGTTCCCACGCAATATCCTCGGAAATATACTAATCAGTTACAATGTAACAAAGTTATTACAATGTAACGCTAAGTCCCCGCCGCATCCCGCTGTCAGCCCCGCCCACATCTGTCACCCACATGTCACCCACATGTGGGTGACATGTGGGAGAGGCGGGGTGGACAGCGGGAGAGGGCGGGGACTTAGCGTCCCGCACGGACCCGACAGAGCTCTGAGCTATATAGCTCAGAGCTCTCTTAGCATCTTTGTATTTGGGCTCCAAGGAGCCCCATTGGTCCTTAGCAGACCAATGGGGTTCCTTCTGATTTAAAGGAACCCCATTGGTCTGCTAAGGACCAATGGGGCTCCTTGGAGCCCAAATACAAAGATGCTTAGAGAGCTCTGAGCTATATAGCTCAGAGCTCTGTCGGGTCAGCGCAGACGCGGCGGTGGCGGCGAGTGACGTCGGGTGCGGTGGTGTTACAAAGTAACAAAGTTGTTACATTGTAATAACTTTGTTACATTGTAACTGATTAGTATATTTCCGAGGATATTGCGTGGGAACTGGCTTTTAAAGGGACAGGTAAGTATTAATGGTTAATTAAGAATATTAAAGGACTTTTTTCTGGTTATGTTTTTTGTTCAATTAAAATACTTTTTCAAAGTGTCTGTGTGTTTATTTACTTTTAACTCTTAAAGGAAATGGGTAAGGGGTACAAGTACCTCTATACTCATTTCTCCTGGGAGGGGGGGTGGGCATCTGGGGGACCCCTTTTTAAAGGGGACTCCCAGATGCCACCATGAACCTCCCCCCCAGGAAATCGCGGCCTCCACCTCCACCGCCCATCGGAGGTGGAGAAGAGCCCCTTGTCCTTGGATTGGACAAGGGCTCGGAGGGGGAGGGGAAAGCTTGGCTGCCCCTCCCCTTCCGAGACCCCCCAATCCATGGACCATGCGGGCTGGTATAGTCAGGGTGCGGAGCCCCACGCGGCCGGTGCTCCGCATTTTGGCTATCCCAGTCTGCATGGGGGACAAGGGGTTAAAGAGGTCTGGGAGGGGGGACCCCACGTCGTTTTTTTTAAAATATTTCCCACACTCAGAACGAAGTAAGTAAAACTCTTCCCACTTGGGGGAATCTATGAAAATAAAACACTATTGTTACCTGTGCAAAAAAAACTGACATTTTCCGCATTTAAAAAGACATTTTTGCCCTTGAAACTTAAAAATCGATTTTCTCAAAAACTATAAGGTCTTTTTGAAAAAAAAAAATTTCCTCTTATTCCCACTGATCCCCTTAATATACCCTGTGAATTTGGTGTTTCTAAATTTTAAGCAGGCTTTGCTATTAACCGTTAAAGTCGGCGGGTTTTTAAATGTATCTATTTTTCCTTTGAAACTTTAACATCGATTTTCTCAAAAACTATAAGGTCTTTTTGAAAAAAAATTTTTTCCTCTTATTCCTTCTGATCTCCTTAATATATTCTCCAAATTTGAGGCTCTTAGTACTTAAGGGGGCTTTGCTATTAACCCTTAAAGTCGGTGGCTTTTTTATATTATACGGGAGCGTAATATTACGCAATTACGGCAGACTGTGTAATTTCAATGGGAGTTTACTGTCTTACGCGTAATTTGTTACGCGTAAAACGTAACCCACGGTCTACGCGTAATTAATTGCGCGTAATACCGTAACCTTACACGTAACGCTTACGGTGCATTTGTAGTGAATTACGATGCGTAATTACGCTAATGCGTAATTTCGGCCCAGCACTGCTCTTAGCATTCTCTATGTACTCCAAGTTTTTATGATCTGTGTAAACTGTAATAACATGTTCTGCTCCCTCTAACCAATGTCGTCATTCCTCAAAGGCTAACTTGATGGCCAGGAGTTCACGGTTGCCTATATCCAGGGGTCGAGTCCTGCGTGAACGCGGGTGGACGACGTCCACTTAGTTTTCTCAGAGGGTGAACGTCGTCCACCCTAGCAGGACACATGCCCAAATGATTGCCACCGAGGTACCGTACAGTTAGGCTGGCTGATCTCCAAGCAGAGGAAGTTCCAGGCATCCTCCTCTGTCTGTCCCGCCCTCTCTGTCCCGCCCTCCAATCAGTACAGCTCTTTAGTACAGGGCTCCTCTCTCCTGCCAATGAAAGACAGAGAGACAGCCGAAAGAGCCCGCCCACACTTCTCCGTCCAAGTTTCAGCATGTGCAGGAGAATGTGAGGGTCTCAGTTCATCCTCTCTCCAGCAGGTATCCAGATACATTACATTATTATAGTAATAAGCAGCTGCCTGACCCAGCTGGGGGGAGGGGGGTACGGACTGAGAAGGAGAGGTGGCTGCAGAGCTCTGCACTTTACTTGCAGTTAGATATCAGAGCATTGGAGAGGAAGCATTGCAGGGCAGGCTCAGTGACAGGCTGTCTGCATGCTGTGTATTTCTTGTCTGATTTGCTTCCAAACTGCAAGAGAAGTGCAGAGCTCTTCAGTCACATCACCTCTCCTTCTCAGTCCGTTCCTTCCCCCAGCTGGATCAGGCTGGCAGCCCTGGCTCTGTGTCTCCTGCAAGGCTGAGCTGCCTCATATCTGATCACAACACACTGATAACTGGACACTCAGCAGTCAGCTAATGAAAAAAGAAGAATCTGTACTGCCTGAGAAAGGATTTCTCCCAGCAAGGCAATGTGTGTGACTTCCAGTGCCAGGGAATGGAGTGTGTTGTGATTTTTTTTCATGTAAAATTAAGGCTCTAGTCTAGTGCATCTGTATAATTTTTGTTTTCGGGGGGGGGGGGGGGGGGGGGCGTAATCGTGGTTGGGGTGAGTCCACTCACTTTTTTCCCAGGACTAGACCCCTGCTTATATCGTAGTTTTTCTCTGCTGGAGAAAACCTACGGGAGAAATAGGCGCATGGATGAAGCCTACTCTGCAAACCAGAACGCTGAGACAGCACAGCCCCCACCCCCACTTCAGAGGCATCAACCTCTACTATGAACGGGAAGGTGACATCAATGTGTCTCAGGATAGGGGCAGAACAGAACAGTTTCTTTAGGGTATGAAAGGCCGTGAGAGCTTCCTCGGACCAGCGGTGAGTATCAGCCCCTTTCTTAGTGAGACTGGTGAGGGGCGCAACCACTGTAGAGTACCCCTTAATACATCTCCTGTAGTAATTCACAAATCCCAGGAATCTCTGGAGGGCCTTCAGACCTACAGGCTGTGGCCAGTCCAGTACCGCAGAGACTTTCCCAGGGTCCATAGAGAGGCCCGAGGTAGATATTACATATCCCAAAAATGCGACAGAGGTCACCTCAAAAATTCACTTTTCCAGTTTGGCATACAATTGATTCTGTCTTAGTCTTTCCAGCACATACTTGACATGTCTCCGATGTTCGACCAGTGTGGCTGAAAAGACTAGTATATCATCAAGATACACTAATGCAAATTTACCCAAAATTGGTCTGAAAACCTCGTTAATCAGCTCTTGGAAGACGGACGGGGCATTGCACAACCCGAAGGGCATCACTAAGTACTTGTAATGCCCATCGGGTGTATTAAAGGCCGTCTTCCACTCGTCACCGTCCCTGATGCGCACCAGATTGTATGCACCCCTTAAATCAAATTTCGAGAAAATTTTAGCATTGGTGATCTGGGAGAATAAATCGTTAATCAGAGGCAGCGGGTAACGATTTTTCACAGTGATCTTATTCAGACCCCGATAGTCTATGCAGGGACGAAGGCCTCCATATTTTGATTTAACAAAAAAGAACCCCGCGCCCGCAGGTGACCGGGAGGGGCGGATAAAACCCTTAGCTAAATTTTCTTTGATGTACTCCTGCACTGCCAACTTCTCCGGCCCGGACAAGTTATAAAGGTGACCCCTAGGGGGCATACAACCAGATCTTAAATCAATCGGACAATCAAAGGGACGGTGAGGGGGTAGTTTGTCTGCTGATTTAGGACAAAAGACATCAGCAAAATCTTTATACTGCTCTGGCAATCCTTCCACCTGGATACTGGTGTTACCCATGGCTACCTTCGCCAAACAATGATGATAACAGCGGGTAGACCAGATCGTTAGCTGACCAGAGGCCCAATCAATCTGAGGGGCGTGAAGTCGTAACCATGGCAGACCAAGGATAATGGTGGAAGTTGCCATTCGTAACACAAAAAACTGCAAACTCTCTCTATGTAAAACCCCTATGGTGACCCCCAACTCTGGAGTCTGAGACAGAGGGTATTTACTCTGCAGAGGAGAGTCATCCACCGCAGTAACTAACACCTTATGACTTAGTGGGACAATAGGAATTCCCAACTTTCTAGCAAAATCATAGTCAATAAAATTGGCGGCCGAGCCAGAGTCGACAAAGGCCTCAGTAGGAACTGTCTGGTCCTCCCATGAAATAGCGCATGGGAGGAGCAATCGATCGTCTTTAAGAGGTAAATTCTGCGCGCCTAGGGTGTTACCTCTGACCACTCCTAGGCAGCAGCGTTTCCCGACTTTTTGGGGCAGTTCTGTGCTTTATGACCCTCCTCTGCACAGTACATGCAGAGCTGTTCAGCTTTTCTACGACTCTGCTCAACTCGGGACAATTTTGACCGTCCAATCTGCATGGGTTCAGGAGGAGGTGACGTAGGAGGAGACAAAGCATAAGTAACGTATCTCACACTACTCCTACCCCGACTTTGTCTCTGGTACCGTAGGCGACGGTCCACTCTGATCACTAGAGAAATGGCTTCATCAATAGTCTTTGGCTCAGGATATCCCAACATCAGATTAGAGACTGCATCTGATAATCCTGACAAAAAACAATCCAACAATGCAAATGAGCCCCATCTAGCTGACACTGCCCACTTCCTGATCTCCGCTGCATAAGTCTCTACCGAATCTTTGCCTTGCCGCAACATCTTGAGCTTCCGCTCAGCGGTCGAGGCAAAGTCCGGATCATCGTAAATTATAGCCATAGCTTTGAAAAATTCCTCCACAGAGGTCAGGGCCCCATCCCCTGGTTGGAGGCCATATGCCCAGGTCTGGGAATCCCCTGTCAACAGGATCTTAATAAAGTTAACTTTCTGTGCGACAGTACCTGAAGTATTAGGTCTCAACTCAAAGTAAGATAACACTCGATTTTTAAAGTTTCGAAAGTCAGATCTATCACCAGAAAATTTCTCGGGCACAGGCTCTGTAACAAGAGGGGATCACACTGCGTTAACAGTCGTCTGAAGGGCTTGTATAGACCCAGACAAGGCATTGATCTGGGTCTGATGACTATCCAGCACGCTGATGCAATTTTCCACCGAGGTGGTGAGTGCAAGCAGACGACTGTCAAGTGCGTCCATATTGTTTTGGTCTGCCGTTCTGTAACGCTTGGTGTCAACACGCAGAGAGAATCTGATTATTGGTGATCTGCAGAATCACCAGTAATGCAGATATACACTAGATTATGGATGATCTGCAGAATCACCAATAATCCAGGTATGTCTAACCTCTGGACACCTGAGATATGAGTGTATGGAGTAACAGTAACACTTTGAGCGAGAACCGCCAGAGAAACTGGCGGTAGAAAGCAGAAGGGAATTCACCCCAGGCTCTGGGGGAATCCCTATAGACCAAGGCTCCCTAGGAGAGGGGCCTGGGCTAGATTGCAGGATGCCCTGCTGCTAAATGAACAAACTTGCCCTTACTGGATGGGAGATGCTAGCTCTCTACACCCCAGGGAGGGCTAAAGTAGTACAAGTACACAGTGCTAGTCTTGGGTGTGAGGTCAGTAGTTACAACACCCTGGAACTAGCATAACATAACACTGACACAGTTCCCTAGTCTTGGGTGTGAGGTCCGTAGTCACAACACCCTGGAACTAGTCTAGAACATAACATAGGATTGAGACAGGTCCCTAGTCTTGGGTGTGAGGTCCGTAGTCACAACACCCCGGAACTAGTCTATAACATAACATAGCATTGAGACAGTTCCATAGTCTTGGGTGTGAGGTCTGTAGTCACAACACCCCGGAACTAGTCTATAACATAACATAGGATTGAGACAGTTCCCTAGTCTTGGGTGTGAGGTCCGTAGTCACAACACCCCGAAACTAGTCTATAACATAACATGCGAGAGTATTCTAGCTCAGTGTGAATTCCCAGGTCCGTCCTGGTTCTAACACACTGTAGGATCTGACTGAGGTCTGTGTGCTAACACATAAAGCATTCGCAACGGCAGACAACGTGAGACTGAGGGACGAGTGGTTATATAGTACAGCGCTGATCAGGGCCGGATTACCGACCAGGCACCTAAAGCATTTGCTTGGGGCCCAAGTGTCAGTCTAAGGACCCCTGGCAAGGTACCCTGAGTCCCCTTCTCTCCCTCACTGGTCCCTCTCCGTGCGGCCAGGCAGTGCGGCTACCATATAGTAAAAAAACTCACTGGCTTCTGGCATCCCTGCGATGACAGCTCTCTTCCGCAGTACTCCCGGCATCCTCTCCATGGTTACAGCAACGGCATGTGACAGTACTCGGGACATCACATGACAAAAGACGTGCTGTCATGCGGATCCATGGATGGAAAGACCTAGGACACGCAAAGCCTCCAAGCCCAGTACACCACCACAGGACCCAGATCAGCGTAGACCTGGCTGTAACGCTGTCGGGCTGCTGCCCACTGCACCTGGCAACCTTTTGTTTAGCTGGATCCGCGCTGATTTATGAGGTGGATCAGCTGAGGCCAGATTGCCGCACAGATCAGCTGAAGCCACTTCAGCTGGGACCTGGCTGGGCCATGTGGTCGGGTAGCGGCTCCATACATGCCGCCAAGCATCTCCGCTCTTCCCTGGTTGTAACCCACGTGGCCGCGGCTCCGGCACCTCGTCCCCTCCTGCATCCACTCTGTGTCAGCCGGAATCAGCTGGAGCATGTCCGTCGCACAGGAGCTGAATCAGCTGGGACCTCACTGTAAGCACGTGGTCGGGCCCGCGGTTCCATACACCATGCATGCCGCCTGTCACCTCCACTCCCGCCTAGCACTACGTGAAACAACCAGGACATATGCCGCACACGACCACTGCCAGCCAGCCATTTCACCCGCTATCTTTGCCACTGCCAGAAAAAGGTTTGGTTTTTTATTATAATTTTTAAAGGGCGGTTAATGGAGGGGGGCCCAAATTGGTACTTTGCTTAGGGCCCCATTTGGCCTTAATCCGGCTCTGGCGCTGATCAGCGCCGCCCAGTCCCTTCCAGCCAATCCACATGCGACCTGGGATCAGCTGACCAAGAGAGTCAGCTGATCCGTCTCTGCTTCCCATAAAGCTTCTGCCTCTCCACGCACGCGCGCGTATTCCTCAGCTTATGTGCACAAGATGGCTGAACCAGATCAGACACATGTCGCCGCGCGTAGACCGCCGGACTAGACGCGGAAATAGCCACTGGCGAACTGAGGGGGCTGTTCCGGGTGTCTGGAACCTCCCCCCTGCACTGAGCTGTGTATTCAGCCAGGGAAGCCCGCATAATATAAACAGCCTCATTCTCCCTCCCTTCTTACTTCTGGTGCTTCCCTCCAGCTAATAGAATGAGAGAGGCAGCCCAGCTTCCCTCACAAGAAGATGTAGCCTGCAGTGAGAGAATGTTGGTTATGGAGTCCTGGACTCTCCACAGCACAGAAGTGTCAGACATGATGAAATTAGAGTGCAGGCAAGCTGGTAAATATGCACAGCATGATGCAGAGCTTGCCTGGACTCAGGGTCTGTGGGCAAACATCTGTCTGGTCTCTCCCCATTGTTATAATGACTGCATGTGTGGGTAAGGTGTTTAACAAGCTGAAAAGTTTTTGACAGTCCCTAGACTCCAGGAGGGCTTCTTTCTGACTTGTGTGAGAGACTGACAGGGACAGGAGTCCGATTACAGGCAAGTAGCCTGTCTGATGTGGGACTGCAATACAGATAAGTTCTCTGCTCCATCTCAGGCTATTCTCAATTTCTCCACTCCTCTCTCTGGGCTAGTGCACGCCAAAATGACAATAGCAATCGCTAGCAATTTGTGAGTGTGATTTTGTGAAGTGATTTTCAGAGCGATTTTTGAATGAATTGCTCAAAAACATGCTACATGCAGTATACCTGCGATTTTGAAAAAATCACAACGCTGCTGTGGGAACACCCACATAGGGTAACATTAGCCAAGCGCTTTTCAAATCACTGTTGATTTGAAAAACGCTCAGAAGCACTCTTGGTGTGCACCAGCCTCCTTCATTTACCTTTGTTTCCCTCTTCCCCTAGAGCTGGCTGTGTCTTCTTGTCATACAGGAAAGCTAAATAAAAGTGCAATCCTGGTGAGGCAAAATATTATTATTTAGTATTTATGTAGCGCCGACATCTTCCGCAGATGCATATATCCCTGCATCATATGGCTATCGCTTGCGCTATGTGACACTATGTAGCATATTCCACTGAATTGTCCAAACTAAGTCTATCTCCCGTTCCTCTCTCGGGGAGTTGTTCCAGCGCTGTACCCCGTTCACATTTGCTGCTACCAGAAGCCCTCAGAAACACTCGTGTCCTTGAGTACTTCCAAAGATAGGCAGCTCCGTAATACGCCAGCGCACTTTTGTGCATGGGCAGTATGGAGCCACCTGTATTCGGAAGCACTCGGGGACATACGTGCTTCTGGACCTTTCAGGAACCCCCCCCTTAAAAATCCTGCGTTTGCCCCTGATAGCCGCCACGCCGTCAGAGCACGCGGCGGCTATTCCACAATCCTTCACATCATTAGGTTAATTTACTATTTTTGGTTCCCTTTTTTATAACTACTACATCACCACATAATCACTTGATGTTTTTCTTCATAAAAAAGGTGGTTTCATGCATCATTGACCTCCAATACAAGTTTTAAAAGCTATTTAAGGCCATCTCGAATATTTTACTCGAATACAGACTTGGATAGGGACGTTGGATATCCGAGGTCGAATCGGATATTCGATTAAATCGGATATTGAACTTCGAGTGAATTTGGATAGTTTACTATCCGAATTCGACCAAACTCGAATAGGATAATGAGGTATCCGATCAACACTGGTGTTATGTAAGTAGATCAAGTATTTATCTACTTATATGTGTGTTTTTTTCCCTGGAATAGTATGGCTGATCCTACTGCTTTAACAAATGAAATATAAAAAGTTACACATGCCCTTATGATCTTTGAAACTAATTAGAAATCAGCATATTTTGTACACTCGGGGAATGGATACAGACGTGTCTTTGTCCCTTAGGGAATTTCCTCTCTCCTTTCCTCCGGCTATAAATTGCCCCAGCACTTATGAACGTACGTTGCGCTGAAGCTTCACAGATGAATTAATCTATAACTCTAAATCAGTTTAACCTCATCCCCATATCCCCCAAGATAAACACACTGTAAGTAGAATTTGGAAGTACAAAGGAAGAGGAAATGTTGTATCTGCTTTATTTAATCATAAATTATATATATTTTTTTCCTTTTTTTATAATTAAATAAAGGGGTTATGTTTTGATCTACAACTGTTTAAGTTTTTTCAATCTTATAAATGCTGAGATATCTAGCAAAATGTATGAGGAATCTCCATTTTTATTTTTCACTGTCTCAGTATTGTCCAAAAAGTGCTTTGAAGGAGAACTCTTTGGGGTTTCACTAGATTGATCACTAAACGGGAATTACCTTTATAATGTTTTCCTTTGTAATGTTGCTATCTTTCCTAAGAAGCTAATAGTTTCCTGTGTTGCCACAGGAAGTCTTGCTTGTTCCCCTGACATATTTGTCCCTATCAAAGTTTTCATTGTTACAGAGTTGATTCATTTGCAAATAGAAAACATATAATGACTTGTTATTGAGGGCTACAATGCTTAATACATCGCATACATGAGCAAGGAGAGACTGATTTAACTTGTGTTGCGTCTTTTCCATGTAGAGCAGCCCCCCCCCCCCCCCCCCCAATTCCATGTTCAGCTCTCTCTTCATATATGGCTTCCCTTCCATGTGCTGAAACCTCTTTTATGACCAGCGGCCTCCTTATACAGGACCCACCCAAGACCAGAGCCTTCATAGTCTTAACAAAAATTCTGTTGCATCACTAGAGATGACCTAGAATGGTTCACTGGTGAACTTGTTCGAGCAAACTTCGGATGTTCGCGTTTGGGGCAAACCGCAAACTTTATGGCAAGTTTGACCCCACCCTATACTACATCATTAGGTTAATCTTTGACCCTCCACATCACAGTCAGCAGACACATGGCAGCCAATCAGGCTGCACTCCCTCCTGGAGCCCCCCTCCTTATATAAGGCAGCAGCATTGGCCATGATTTCACTCTGTGTGCTGCTGTAGTAGTGAGAGAAGGGAGAGACATTGGAGAGGCAGGGGAAGCTTAGTTAGAAGGTCTGTTAGCTTGCTCCTTGCTGATATTTGTTGATGAAAAGCACCACCAAAACAGCTCTTTTGTGATGTCTTGTGATGTTTTTTTTTTTTTTTGCGTGGCCCACTGACACTGCATATACAGCCCTGGCTGTCGCAGCTGGTTCTTGCTAATTGCTATACTGTGCCAGCCCAGCACATTCAGTGCCTACTGTGACTGCTGCACATTGTAATAATATACCAGTCACTCACTACATACATTTCACTTCATCTGTGTGACTGCACGCTGTTTTATACAGCAGTAACTGCATACATTTCACTGCATCTATGTGACTGTGCAATGTTTTATATAGCAGTCACTGCATACATTTCACTGCATCTGTGTGACCGTACATTGTTATAGCAGCAGTCACTGCAACCATTTCACTGCATCTGTGTGACCGCACGCTGTTTTACATAGCAGTCACTGCAACCTTTTCACTGCATCTGTGTGACCGCATATTGTTATACTAGCAGTCACTGCAACCTTTTCACTGCACCTGTGTGACCGCACATTGTTATACCAGCAATCACTGCAACATTTTCACTGCACCTGTGTGACCACACATTGTTATACCAGCAGTCACTGCAACCTTGTCACTGCACCTGTGTGACTGCACATTGCATTATACAAGTCAGTGCAAAACTTTCACTTGAATGGATGACAGACTTGCCCTCCATAACAGATTCTCCTTATAGGATTTCAAGTGTATTCGTCTCATCATTACACAGCAGTCAGTGTATACCTTTCACTGCATCTCTGTGTGACTGCACATTGTATTAGTCAAGTCAGTGCATACCTTTCACTTCATCCCCCCCAATATGGACAAAACAAGAGGCAGAGCCAGAACCAGAGGCAGGCCACTCAGCAGGTCTGTTTGAGGTCGTGCTGACGTGATTTTGTGCGGCCCTCGTCCAAAGTACAGTGTTCAGAAGAAGGCACGTGCCATCAACCCCCTATATTGTCAGGACGTAGTTGACTATTTAATACATAACACGTCATCTTCCTCAGCTTCCGCATGGAAGCGAGACATACCTTCCTCCTCCTGCTCTGATTCTGGCAGCCCACTTAACACTCCATCGGCAGCCATCACCAAAGTACTATCATCCCAGGGCTCAGCGGCATGGAATTTTTTGTGTGTGTCTGCCTCAGACGACAGCAATGCCATCTGTACTCTCTGCCACTGAAAACTGAACCGTGGAAAGACCAAGACCTGCATAGGGACAACTACCTTACGAAAGCACAAACTGCTATGGGATGACCACCTGAGGAAAAGCAGCACACAAAAGCAAAGCCACACACACCGCAGTGGCAAATACCATGCCGCAATTATATCTTAAAAATGCGATACCCAAACTGTACCATGATGTTGAAAGGCAAGTGGTGTCATCTCTGGCACACAGCGTTGGGTCAAGGGTCCATCTGACCATGGATGCCTGGTCTGCAAAGCACGGTCAGGCCTGCCCGAAGATAGTTCCTACACACAGCATCTCTGCCTTCATGCCATGTGAGTGCCTGCCCCAAGACTAAGTCGGTCCCCACACAGCATCTCTGCCTGCAGGCTGCTTGACTGCTTTCTCCGCCACCACCAACAGGGTCCAGACCAGGACTCCAGGAGGATTTCCTGAATTTTTAAGGCCACTGCTAGCAGTGGCCGCTATAATAATTTTTCTGGTGCGTGTACATGCCTGTCTAATTTTTCTGGCTGCGCTGTGGCTGCAACAACAAAACAAAAGACATGCACATGTGTCAATTCCCCTTTGTGAACGTTACCTTGCCACAGTGAAGGGGCTTGCATATCACATTGAAGCAAAGACCGGCTATATGAGTGTGTTGGGGGGCACGCCTGACCCAACAAGATAATAAGATCACTGCCTCATTGTGGACAGACCAAATTTGATCAGCTGGACACTCAGTCACTGTTGTTGAGCTACCTCTGCCCCACTATATGGGCTTGAAAACCGCCATTGCCTGCACTCTCGCCATGATGCGCAGTGGTGCTCATCCGGATTCTAGATATCCAGATTACCCAGATAATCCAAACGGTTTCCACTATCTGACTCAGATTCAGATTCCGGATAGTTGGGGCAAATCCGCATAGCACTTTGTGGATATTTATCCACAACCCAGATCTCGGATATCCGAATCCGAATACTGTAACTAAGGAGATGACCTCATTGAGCCAATCAGAGGGCTCCCAGCCTAAACCCTAGCAACCAATCATAGAAGGGAACCCTGGCCAGCCCCCCCTGTATATTAAGGAGGGATGCCATGATGAGAAATCTCGTCCTTGCTTGTGTGACTGCTCACTGAGAGACATGCTCCAGTGCTGCTGGCCTACCAAGTGCAGTATACAGTGATAAACCTAAAGCTGTTCAGTGATTAACACCTTCACTATCACTACACTATTGTTATATTTTTTATTAGGTAGCTAGCTTGATTTCATTCAGTGACAGTCAGAGTGTGTGCTGCAGGCTTGCAGCAGCTGCTATAGGTCCTGTCCTGTGTCTGTGTGTGTACTATGCACAGACCAGGCCAGCTGCTGGCCTGCTATTAGCCTTAGCTACAGTATAGGTTAGGGAATCGGAATACTGTGTTATTGTGTAGTTAGTAGTACTGCAGTCAGTGCTTGTTAGTTGTTAGAGTAGTACTACTGAGTTAGCTTACTACAGAACTGCTGTGCTGCTGAGCAGTGCCAGTGTGACAGTTAGTGCGCACTAGTGTCGTCTCCTCTGCTGTCTGACTGTCACTCTGTGCTGATTTGCTTTAAAGTCCTAACCCGATTTTTAAAAAAGTACAAGTACCCTGCATCATGTGGCTGAAGCAAGCTGGAGCACCAGAACCCTCTCTGCCACTCCTGCGACACTGAGACCTCTTCAGGCAGCCAATCCGCAGTGGCCTCCTCTGCTCCCTCCATCACTTCCCGTGCAAGGAAAAACTGCCACCAGACCCTGTTGGGCGAGTCTTTCCATATTGTTGGCAAGAGGTGGACTTGAAGTGGCTGGGAATCATTATGCCTGCCTTACCACCTTTTACCACCACCACCACAACCTCCTGGCTCCTGCTGATTACCTATTATTAACTAAGCCGCCTGGTTCACAATTTTTTACAGTCGTGGTAACACCAACGCTAAGTGCCACATAAACGTGCCAAATACATGTGCCACGTGGCACTTGGCACATAGCACTTGGCACGTGGCACTTGGCACGCGGCACTTGCCACGTGCCAAGTGCCACATACCAAGTGCCAAGTGGCACGTACCACATGCCTAGTGCCACGTGCCAAGTGTTACGTGTCACTGCCAAGTGCCATGTCCGGCATGCTCCTGGCAGACGTTACACATGCTGCTGCTGCATTGCCCTGCTCCTGCTGCCTGTGCTGCTCCTACTGGCAGGGCGCCACAGGCCATTACTGCTGTGCTGATACCACCTATATTTAACCCAAAACACAATTGCTGTGTATTTTTTTTGAGGTGTCCGGGCTGAAAACTGTCATGTCCCAGATGTGCGGTTGGGCTTTGGACACAATGGCCTCAATTCATAAAAAGTGCGGTAGTTCAGAGACGGGCGGGAAATTACCGCTAGTGGTAAATGAGGGTTTTTGCAGTGAATAAAAAAAAATCCGAGTGCGATAGCAGTCGGTAAGTGTGCGGTTTGGTGCGGAAAGCTGTCAGTAAAATTTGCTGAGTGCGGTACTTTGCCGCTGACTTCCCAATGACAAGGTGCATGCTGGGTAGAAGTGGGCAGTTTTAGACACATGTGACTTATTTTTTATAAATTATTGTATTTTTTTATAAATTATTATATTTTATATAAATATATATATATAATTATTCTTATAAATTATATAACTCTGTACGATTTCTAACCCTTCCTCCTCTGTATCCTTAAAAATTCCATAACATTAAGCTGAAAGGGCTCCACACCATTACCGCACCATTACCGCACTAATACTGCACTATTATCGCATGCGGTAAACATGTGGTAAATTTTATGAATCCACTAACAAAAACATACCATGCGGTAATTTACCGCTTGGGCGATAACGCATGCGGTAATGCTTTATGAATTGAGGCCAATGTGGGCTGCATGACCGCTGTCTGGAACCTAGTTCTAATGTTTATTTACTGCTTTTTTGGGGGAGGGATTTTAACCACTTAAGCCCTCGGCCGTTTTCACTTTATGCATCCGAGCAATGTTCACCTCCCATTCATTAGCCTATAACTTTATCACTACTTATCACAATGAATTGATCTATATCTTGTTTTTTCCGCCATCAATTAGGCTTTCTTTGGATGGTACATTTTGCTAAGAGCTACCTTACTGTAAATGCGTTTTAACAGTATGAATAAGAAAAAAACTGAAAAAATGCATTATTTTTCAGTTTTCAGCTATTATAGTTTTAAAATAATACACTCCTCCATAATTAAAACCCACGTATTGTGAGGGTGGCGTGGCCTGCGAGTGAAGGAAGATGGACGCACGCTAGGAAAGCTCCCGATGAAGCCTGTCTAAAGCAACCTCCTGCATGTCCCAGACCGGGCAACCGACACATGCAGAGACAGAGGAGATGTCCCTGGACCAAGACGCTTCCAAGAAGCGAAAAAAAAAAATCAGTAGAAGCCGCAGAAAGTAACAGACTTCTTTGCCCCTCTGGCGGAACAGTGCGCCCCAAAATGGCCCTCACCCAGCCCGGCTGATCCAGAGATCTCAACCCAGCAGGATGGAACAGGAGAGAACCTATAATCCCCAGACACCTCATCTCCGTTCCAAAGTCCGGCGAAATCTCGTCCCAGGAGAGATACCGTGCAGAGCAGCGATGACACGGTAAGCGGCACCCACTTAGCAGGCACCTCACGCAGGCAAGCAATATCCCAGTTCCCTATGGAGGCCTTCCCGGCATCTGACCAAACTGCCTCCCAATCTTATATAAAGGACATTCTCCTGACTTTTAAATCATCTTTAATAGCAGACATAGCCTCTCTCACAAACGAGTTACATTCCGAGTTGGCAGCTCTAGGAGACAGGGTGCACAGATTGGAGGGAAAGATCTCTGAACTCATTCAAGAACATAATAAAATGGTGGAAGTGTCAGAAACCCAGAACTCTGACATAGACTGGCTGAAATACAAATCAGCAGATATGGAGGACAGGAGTAAACGGAACAACCTTAAGTTTAGAGGTATTCCAGAAACCATAACCACCAAAGAAATCAAACCCTTTTTGCAAGCAATGGTGAAAGCGGCTCTCCCGGACACACAAGACATAGAGCTTACTATTGATCGCGCACACCACCTCCCTAAACTGGCCAGACTTCCAGACTCAATTCCCAGGGACATCATTGCGCGCTTTCTGTTTTATCAAGTAAAAGAAGATCTAACATCAGTAATAAGGAAAGAGGGAGCACTCCCGGCTCCTTATTCTCACATTCAAGTCTTTTCAGACCTCTCTCCGTTTACTTTGCAGCTAAGGAGAGAGCTCCAACCCTTCACCAAGGCACTACAAGCTCTCCAAATTCAGTACAAATGGGGTTTCCCCACCAAGCTGATGTTCTCCTAGCGAAATAGACCATATTCCATTGCCTCAACCGACTCTGGTAACAAGCTGTTTAAACAACTCCAACTTCAAATCCCGGAGGACTCCCGACGCCCTGATAACTCCTCTGCCCCTACTAAACTAGCCTTGGTCTGGCACACAAAAAAATAAGCTTGTCTTTCAGGCTATAGCGGGGTACATCACCCGGTTGTTTCCCTTCCAGAGGCCAAAATTACTTATCCCATCTCAGGCCAATCTACTATTATTATTTTCCATCTCCCCCTATACTTATCTCGTGTGGATCACAGAACTGTACCACACGTCAGCCACGTCTACAAGTGTTCATTTAAAGTTGCACTAGCCTAAATGCTTGTAAAGTTTATATGTTATTTTAGTTCAGTTAAGATGTTTTTCTCCTCTTCAGCTCTCTATGTACATATGTATATGATGTATCACCTTCTGTGCGCACACAAAACTCCAGGCCCGCTACATATGGTTTCCCCAAACCACCAGCTCAACAAATCAGCCATAACATAGATATGTCTTTAAAAATATCATCCTTTAACGTGAGGGGGTTAAACTCCCCATTAAAAAGAAATTGGTTCTGAAAGGAAGTGCAATCTCAGGCGGCTCAAATAGTTACTGCACAAGAAACTCACCTCCTTGCTAAAGACACTCATTTATGCTATAATAACAAATTTTCCACCATCCTCCATAGCACATTTTCCAAAAAAAAAGAGGAGTACTACTGGCCTTCCATAACGACTTAAAGATATCCCACTCCCAAACTATTATTGATGACAAGGGCGGATATATTATCTTTGTAGGACAAATTAACAATCAGAAGTTTACTCTAGTGGCATTATATGCTCCAAACCAGGGACAAAAAAACTTTATTCAGAAATTATGTGCTCAAGTGAACAAAGTCCGAAGTGGCAAGGTTCTGTGGGCCGGGGACTTTAACGCAATCATCTCAGATCTAGACTCCTCCTCTACAAACACCAAAAAAGCTACATTCATAGATAAACAAATTAGATGGAACAACCTATATGATCCGTGGAGAATACAACATAGCAATGAACGTGACTATACACACTTCTCCCAGGTCCACAGAACTTTCTCACGGATTGACCGGTTTCTAGTAGACAAAGTACTGTTACAGGAAGTCATTTCCACCTCCATTGGGGTCAGAACTCTGTCAGATCATGCTCATATCCACATATGTATTGAAATGGGCACTCAACAACAAAAACCTTACTTTTGGAGATTAAATAATTCCCTACTGGTAGATGAGATATTCATGTCTGCGTTCAGGGAGGAAATCCAAGAATTTTTTCAATTAAATTCAGGAACTGAAATAGGCCAAGTATCAATCTGGGCAGCTCACAAGGCCTTTGCCAGAGGCATCCTCATTAAACAAGAGGCAACGGTAAAAAAAAAAAAGAGCCAAAATCTATGAGGACCTGATGCACCAAATTCAAACAAAGGAAAAACTTTTTAAACAAACCCCCTCCGCAGAGATAGAAAAATACTAGGGATGGGACGAATCCACAATTTCTTCGAATCCGAATCCGGATCCGAATCTAAAAAGGTTCTCGAATATCTCGAACCTTTCGAATCCCGAATCTAACGAATCCTGCACATACGAATTGTGCGATCCATGGTATAGTTGCCCGTAGTATAGGTAGCGAGGTAAAGGTGCCTTCAGTATAGCTAGCTAGGTATGGGTGCCTTCAATATTGGTAGCTTTCAGTATAGGTAGCAAGGTATATGGGCCTTCAGTATAGGTAGAAAGGTATATGGGCCTTCAGTATAGGTAGCAGGGTATATAGGCCTTCAGTATAGGTAGCAGGGTATATGTGCCTTCAGTATAGGTAGCAGGGTATATGTGCCTTCAGTATAGGTAGCAGGGTATATGGGCCTTCAGTATAGGTAGCAGGGTATAGGGGCCTTCAGTATAGATAGCAGGGTATATGTGCCTTCAGTATAGGTAGCAGGGTATATAGGCCTTCAGTATAGGTAGCAAGGTATATGTGCCTTCAGTATAGGTAGCAGGGTATATGGGCCTTCAGTATAGGTAGCAGGGTATATGGGCCTTCAGTATAGGTAGCAGGGTATATGGGCCTTCAGTATAGGTAACAGGGTATATGGGCCTTCAGTATAGGTAGCAGGGTATATAGGCCTTCAGTATAGGTAGCAGGGTATAGGGGCCTTCAGTATAGGTAGCAGGGTATATGGGCCTTCAGTATAGGTAGCAGGGTATATAGAGGCCTTAAGTATAGGTAGGTATGTAGGTAGGTATAGGGGCCTTTAGGTAGGTAAAGGGACCTTCAGTATAGGTAGCAGGGTATAGGGCCTTCAGTATAGGTAACAGGGTATATAGAGGCCTTAAGTATAGGTAGGTATGTAGGTAGGTATAGGGGCCTTTAGGTAGGTAAAGGGACCTTCAGTATAGGTAGCAGGGTATAGGGCCTTAAGTATAGGTAGGTATGTAGGTAGGTAGGTATAGGGGCCTTTAGGTAGGTAGGTAGGTATAGGGGCCTTTAGGTAGGTAGGTAGGTACGTATAGGGGCCTTTAGGTAGGTATAGTGGCCTGTAGGTAGGTAGGTAAGTATAGTGGCCGGTAGGTAGGTAGGTATAGTGTCCTGTAGGTAGGTAGGTAGTTAAAGGGACCTTCAGTATATGTAGCAGGGTATAGGGCCTTAAGTATAGGTAGGTATGTAGGTAGGTAGGTATAGGGGCCTTTAGGTAGGTAGGTATAGGGGCCTTTAGGTAGGTAGGCACGTATAGGGGGCCTTTAAGTAGGTAGGTAGGTATAGAGGCCTGTAGGTAGGTATAGGGGCCTTTAGGTAGGTAGGTAGGTAGGTAAGTATAGGGGTCTTTAGGTAGGTAGGTAGGTATAGGGGCCTTTAGGTAGGTAGGTAGGTATGTATAGGGGGCCTTTAGGTAGGTATAGTGGCCTGTAGGTAGGTAGGTAGGTATAGTGGCCGGTAGGTAGGTAGGTATAGTGTCCTGTAGGTAGGTAGGTAGTTAAAGGGACCTTCAGTATAGGTAGCAGGGTATAAGGCCTTAAGTATAGGTAGGTATGTAGGTAGGTATAGGGGCCTTTAGGTAGGTAGGTATAGGGGCCTTTAGGTAGGTAGGCACGTATAGGGGGCCTTTAGGTAGGTAGGTATAGAGGCCTTTAGGTAGGTATAGGGGCCTTTAGGTAGGTAGGTACATATAGGGGGCCTTTAGGTAGGTATAGGGGCCTGTAGGTAGGTAGGTATAGTGGTAGGTAGGTAGTATAGGGGGCCTTTAGGTAGGTATAGGGGCCTGTAGGTAGGTAGGTATAGTGCCCGGTAGGTAGGTAGGTACGTATAGGGGGCCTTTAGGTAGGTATAGTGGCAGGTAGGTAGGTAAAGTGGTAGGTAGGTAGGTGTCGCTCCCCCCCCCCCCCCCCCCCCCCGTGCCTCCTCTGCTCACCCCCATGGCCTCCTCCGTCCCCCGTGCCTCCTCGCTCACCCCTGCATAAGTATCAACTCACATGTCCAGTGGAGCGCAGAGTGGCAGACCTCGTCCTTACTTCTCGGTTCCCTCTAGTGGCCGGACCGGCTTTTACTGATGACGTCATTGTAAAAGCCGTCACTAGAGGGAACCAGGAAGTCAGCGAGAGGTCTGCCGCTCTGTCTGCGCTCCACTGGACGGGTGAGTTGATACAAAGTATGCGGGCGGCCGGGCGGAGGAGGCGCGGGGCGGTCGGAGGAGGTGCGCGGGTCGGAGGAGGACGAGTGCGAGCGGCGGATGCGCGGCGATGCAGCGTCGGGATTCGGCGGATTCGTAAAGTGGAAAATGGTGTCGGGATTCGAATCCACGAATCTCGAATATTTCCCAATATTCAAGGGATTCGTGGATTCGCCGGATTCGTCGTCCCATCTCTAAAAAATACCTTTTCCACCTACGCGAAAAACTTAGATTACACTTAAACCATAATTATGAGTTTTTACTCCAGAAAGCAAATTTAAACCATTACTCGCAAGGGAACAAACCTAGCAAACTCCTAGCCAAGATGCTCAAACATAGAGCCGCCAAATCAAAAATACACTTGATGATAAATCCCAACACCAAACAAACAGTGTCCAATCCAAAGGATATAGCCAAACTTTTTAGGGACTATTATGCCAAGTTATACAATATCAATTCAGATCCCTCTACAGTTCAACCCTTGGAAGCTACTATCAACAAATTCCAAGCCTCTATACAACTCCCTAAACTGTCCACCTCACAACTAAACACCTTAAACTGCCCGTTCTCCGATACAGAGATCAAGAAAACAATTCAGCAACTCAAACTTAACAAAGCACCTGGACCTGATGGGTTCGCTAACGAATACCTGAAAGCTCTCTCAGACATCTTAATCCCACACCTAACCACCCTATTTAACTCCTTTGCGGAAGTTCTATCTATACCAAAATAATTTTTAAAAGCAGTTATTACGGTTATACCCAAACCAGTCCAGGATACATCAGACCCGGCAAATTTTAGACCCATCTCTCTCTTGAACGCAGACATGAAGCTCTATGCAAAAATTTTGGCCAACCGCCTTATGCAGGTTACACCCTCCCTCCTGGACTATGACCAGGTTGGATTTACAAGAGGCAGACAGGCAACAGACGGTACGAGAACAATGATAAACCTACTCAGACAGGTGGAGATCTGTCGAACGCCTTCTCTGCTCCTAACGTTGGATGCGGAGAAGGCTAGTGTTGGGCGAACACCTGGATGTTCGGGTTCGCGAACGTTCGCTGAACATGGCCGCGATGTTCGGTTGTTCGCGCCGAACTCCGAACATAATGGAAGTCAATGGGGACCCGCACTTTCATGCTTTGTAAAGCTTCCTTACATGCTACATACCCCAAATTTGCAGGGTATGTGCACCTTGGGAGTGGGTACAAGAGGAAAAAAAATATTTGAAAAAGAGCTTATAGTTTTTGAGAAAATTGATTGTAAAGTTTCAAAGGAAAAAATGTCTTTTAAATGCGGAAAATGTCATTTTTCTTTGCACAGGTAACATGCTTTTTGTCGCCATGCAGTCATAAATGTAATACAGATAAGAGGTTCCAGGAAAAGGAACCGGTAACGCTAACCCAGCAGCAGCACACGTGATGGAACAGGAGGAGGGCGGCGCAGGAGGAGAAGGCCACGTTTTGAGACACAACAACCCAGGCCTTGCATGAGGACAAGAAGCGTGCGGATAGCAATGCATTTTGTCGCCATGCAGTCATAAATGTAATACAGATGAGAGGTTCAATAAACAGGGACCGGAAACACTAACCCATCACAGATGTTCATTGTTCATGTTACTTGGTTGGGGTCCGGGAGTGTTGCGTAGTCGTTTCCAATCCAGGATTGATTCATTTTAATTTGAGTCAGACGGTCTGCATTTTCTGTGGAGAGGCGGATATGCCGATCTGTGACGATGCCTCCGGCAGCACTGAAACAGCGTTCCGACATAACGCTGGCAGCCGGGCAAGCCAGCACCTCTATTGCGTACATTGTCAGTTCGTGCCAGGTGTCTAGCTTCGATACTCAATAGTTGAAGGGTGCAGATGGATTGTTCAACACAGCTACGCCATCTGACATGTAGTCCTTGACCATCTTCTCCAGGCGATCGGTGTTGGAGGTGGATCTGCACGCTTGCTGTTCTGTGGGCTGCTGCATGGGTGTCAGAAAATTTTCCCACTCCAAGGACACTGCCGATACCATTCCCTTTTGGGCACTAGCTGCGGCTTGTGTTGTTTGCTGCCCTCCTGGTCGTCCTGGGTTTGCAGAAGTCAGTCTGTCGGCGTACAACTGGCTAGAGGAGGGGGAGGATGTCAATCTCCTCTCTAAAGTCTCCACAAGGGAATGCTGGTATTCTTCCATTTTGACCTGTCTGACTCTTCCTTCAAGCAGTTTTGGAACATTTTGTTTGTACCATGGATCCAGAAGGGTATAAACCCAGTAATTGGTGTTGTCCAGAATGCGCACAATGCGTGGGTCGCGTTCAATGCAGTCTAGCATGAATTGAGCCATGTGTGCCAGAGTCCTGCCAGAATCCTCATCATCCTCTTGTGAGCGTTGTGATAGTTGTGATGCATCATAGTCGTCACCTTCTTCCTGGTCTTCTTCTGCTGACCATACGCGCTGAATTGTGGAAGTCCAACGTGCACCGCTCTGGCCCTCGTCAGTGGTGGCATGAAATTCCTGCTCCAACTCCAGCTGTTCCTCCTCCTCTTCTTCCTCATAGCTGCTGGGGCCAGCGTTTCCTGAGGCAGATGGCCTGATGTTGGTATCATCACGCTGATCGTTTTCTCCTTCAGATTCCCCCAGTTGCATCATGACAGCTGTTTCCTTGATTTTCAACATTGACTTCTTCAGTAAACACAGCAGTGGTATGGTAATGCTGACTGAAGAGTTGTCACTGCTCACAAGCAACGTGGATTGCTCAAAATTTTGGAGGACTTGGCAGAGGTTCAACATGTTGGCCCAATCGGATCCACAGAAGCTTGGCAGCTGTCCGGATGCGCCTCGGTACTGCGCTGTCATGTACTGGACCACTGCACTCTTCTGCTCGCAAAAGAAGGCTAGCATGTGCAGCGTAGAATTCCAGCGCGTAGGGACATCACACAGCAAGCGATGGTGGGGGAGATTGAATCGCTCCTGCATCTTGGCGAGTGCCCCCGAAGCAGTACTGGAATTTCTACAATGTTTGGCCACTCGTCGCACCTTCAACAGAAGATCGGCCACGCCTGGGTATGTCCTCAGGAACCGTTGAACTACTAGGTTCATCACGTGCGCCAGGCAAGGGATGTGTGTCAGCTTAGCCAACCTTAAAGCGCGAATGAGATTACTCCCATTATCACACACAACCATGCCCAGTTTCAGGTCCAGCGGTGCCAGCCACAAATCCGTCTGTTCCTTTATTCCCCTCCAAATTTCCTCCCATGTGTGCTGCTTATCCCCAAGGCAGATCAGCTTCAGCAACGCTTGCTGACGCATGCCAACAGCTGTGCTGCACTGCTTCCACGATCCTACTGCTGCTGGGTTAGCGTTTCCGGATGAGGTACAGCTTTGAGATGCGTTGGAGGAGAAGGAGTCAGAGAGGTAGGTGCTGCTGTTGTTATCCAGTGGGAGGGACGGCGGTGCAGCTGTTTGCGGCGTGGGCAACACCCGCGCCGTAGCAGGTGAAGAATCGCTGCCAGGCTCCACAAGGTTCACACAGTGCGCGGTAAGGGAGATGTATCGACCCTGGCCGAACGCACTCGTCCAGGTGTCAGTGGTGAGGTGAACCTTGCAGGCAACGGCATTCTTCAAGCTTCGGGTTATTTTGCTGACCACGTGCTCATGCAACTCAGGCACTGCAGAGCGCGCAAAGTGGTAGCGGCTGGGAACCACGTAACGTGGGATGGCCACTGACATCATGCCCTTGAAGCTGTTTGTCTCCACCACTCGATATGGCAGCATTTCGCAGGCCAGAAGCTTGGCTATGCTGGCTGTTAGTGCCACGGCCCGGGGGTCATTTGCTGGCAATTTCCTCTTGCGCTCAAACATCTCCGAGACAGACAACTGAACCGTAGAGCTGCACACTGAAGGGCTGTTGGTTGTTGTGTTTGATGAAGACTGGGAGACCTCAAGAGCACTATTCCGTAAAGTGACAGTGTCAGCGTCGTCTGATGTTTGTGAATGTTGTTGTGAACCACGCAATGGCTGGGCTACTGCTGCTGCTGAGGAGGGTCTGGTGGTGAGTCTGGTGATCCCAAGGGAGGCAGTGTTGCTGGTACCCTGTCCTGCCGCGTTTGCCCACAGAGTGGGATGTTTGGATACCATGTGGCGGGTCATGCTGGTGGTGGAGAGTAGTGTTGGGCGAACATCTAGATGTTCGGGTTCGGGCCGAACAGGCCGAACATGGCCGCGATGTTCGGGTGTTCGACCCGAACTCCGAACATAATGGAAGTCAATGGGGACCCGAACTTTTGTGCTTTGTAAAGCCTCCTTATATGCTACATACCCCAAATTTACAGGGTATGTGCACCTTGGGAGTGGGTACAAGAGGAAAAAAAAATTTAGCAAAAAGAGCTTATAGTTTTTGAGAAAATCGATTTTAAAGTTTCAAAGGGAAAACTGTCTTTTAAATGCGGGAAATGTCTGTTTTCTTTGCACAGGTAACATGCTTTTTGTCGGCATGCAGTCATAAATGTAATACATATAAGAGGTTCCAGGAAAAGGGACCGGTAATGCTAACCCAGCAGCAGCACACGTGATGGAACAGGAGGAGGGTGGCGCAGGAGGAGAAGGCCACGCTTTGAGACACAACAACCCAGGCCTTGCATGAGGACAAGAAGCGTGCGGATAGCATGCTTTGTACCACCATGCAGTCATAAATGTAATAAAGATAAGTGGTTCAATAAACAGGGACCACGCGGCAACGCTAACCCAGCAGCAGCACACGTGATGGAACAGGAGGAGGCGCAGGAGGAGAAGGCCACGCTTTGTGAGACACAACAACCCAGGCCTTGCATGAGGACAAAAAGCGTGCGGATAGCATGCTTTGTACCGCCATGTAGTCATAAATGTAATAAAGATAAGAGGTTCAATAAACAGGGACCACGCGGCAACGCTAACCCAGCAGCAGCAGCAGCAGCAGCACACGTGATGGAACAGGAGGAGGCGCAGGAGGAGAAGGCCACGCTTTGTGAGACACAACAACCCAGGCCTTGCATGAGGACAAAAAGCGTGCGGATAGCATGCTTTGTACCGCCATGTAGTCATAAATGTAATAAAGATAAGAGGTTCAATAAACAGGGACCACGCGGCAACGGTAACCCAGCAGCAGCAGCAGCACACGTGATGGAACAGGAGGAGGCGCAGGAGGAGAAGGCCACGCTTTGTGAGACACAACAACCCAGGCCTTGCATGAGGACAAAAAGCGTGCGGATATAGCAGCAATGCTTTTTGCCGCCATGCAGTCATAAATGTAATACAGATGAGAGGTTCAATAAACAGGGACCGGAAACGCTAAACCATCCCAGATGTTCATCGGTCATGTTACTTGGTTGGGGTCCAGGAGTGTTGCGTAGTCGTTTCCAATCCAGGATTGATTCATTTTAATTTGAGTCAGACGGTCTGCATTTTCTGTGGAGAGGCGGATACGCCGATCTGTGATGATGCCTCCGGCAGCACTGAAACAGCGTTCCGACATAACGCTGGCTGCCGGGCAAGCCAGCACCTCTATTGCGTACATTGCCAGTTCGTGCCAGGTGTCTAGCTTCATGCCCGGTTTCAGGTCCAGCGGTGCCAGCCACAAATCCGTCTGTTCCTTTATTCCCCTCCAAATTTCCTCCCCTGTGTGCTGCTTATCCCCAAGGCAGATCAGCTTCAGCAACGCTTGCTGACGCATGCCAACAGCTGTGCTGCACTGCTTCCACGATCCTACTGCTGCTGGTGCTGGGTTAGCATTTCCGGATGAGGTACAGCTTTGAGATGCGTTGGAGGAGAAGGAGTCAGAGAGGTAGGTGCTGCTGTTGTTATCCAGCTGTTTGCGGCGTGGGCAACACCCGCGCCGTAGCAGGTGAGGAATCGCTGCCAGGCTCCACAAGGTTCACCCAGTGCGCGGTAAGGGAGATGTATCGACCCTGGCCGAACGCACTCGTCCAGGTGTCAGTGGTGAGGTGAACCTTGCAGGCAACGGCATTCTTCAAGCTTCGGGTTATTTAGCTGACCACGTGCTCATGCAACTCAGGCACTGCAGAGCGCGCAAAGTGGTAGCGGCTGGGAACCACGTAACGTGGGATGGCCACTGACATCATGCCCTTGAAGCTGTTTGTCTCCACCACTCGATATGGCAGCATTTCGCAGGCCAGAAGCTTGGCTATGCTGGCTGGCTGTTACTGCCACGGCCCGGGGGTCATTTGCTGGCAATTTCCTCTTGTGCTCAAACATCTCAGAAACAGACAACTCAACCGTAGCGCTGCACACCGAAGGGCTGTTGGTTGTTGTGTTTGATGAACACTGGGAGACCTCAAGAGCACTAGTCCGGAAAGTGACAGTGTCAGCATCGTCTGATGTTTGTGAATGTTGTGAACCACGCAATGGCTGGGCTACTGCTGCTGCTGAGGCGGGTCTGGTGGTGAGTCTGGTGAACCCAAGGGAGGCAGTGTTGCTGGTGGTACCCTGTCCTGCCGCGTTTGCCCACAGAGTGGGATGTTTGGATAGAATGTGGCGGCTCATGCTGGTGGTGGAGAGGTTGTTAATACTTTTCCCCCTGCTCAGGCGGGTCTTGCACACCTTGCAAATCGCCATGGTAACATCCTCAGTGCAGTCTTCAAAGAAAGCCCAGACTTTAACTGGCTGAGGACTCGGACCTCGTGCGTGATGTGCTGGTGCTGCTTAACCCACTGCTGGACGCTTGAGAGGTCATCCAAGTAATTATCTGGTCCTGTTCTTTTGGATCTGTGAGGGTTGTTGTCCTGGACAACATGGGCAGTATTGAGTGGGTTTTCTTGGGTGCTCCCCTGTGGCCTGTACGTGAACCGTCAGGGGAAACACCTCTTCCCTTGCCCCTCCCTCTTTCACCGGATTTCTTCCTCATTTCACTTATCCTTAAAGTACACGCTGACTGGCAGCAGTACAGTGGCAGTACAGAAATGCTATACAGTGGTGGGTGAGCGGTGTACCACTATTGTCAGCAGTGACACAGAGCACAATGCTATACAGTGGCGGGTGAGCGGTGTACTACTGTTCCCAGCAGACACAGAGTGGAAGTAAACACAATGCTATATAGTGTGGCTGAGCCGTGTACACAGAGTGGCATTAAACACAATGCTATATAGTCTGCTATATAGTCACCCCGAACAGGGTGATGTTCTGCAGAACCCGAACAGTGGCAAACACTGTTCGCCCAACACTACTGGGAGGGAACGCAGATTTTAGTACCTAAACACACGATACAACATGTTTTCCGGGGTCGGACTCTGAGGCACATACAGATGGTCCCGATCATCATCCTCATCATACAACTCTTCTCCTGAGTCTGACCCACCCACCACCTCTGCCACCCCAACATCCCCAGACACAGACCCCTCATCGTCCTCAACATTAACTTGGGATGCTGGCCTGAGCCAGACCTCCTCCTCCACATCAGGCCCCATCATCTCCTCAATGGCAGCCCTCATTAATCGCTCTGGCGACGGACTGATGGACACAACGTTCTCCTCCGGGGAGGGCTGCTGCTGACCACTGGCTGCTGGGGTGGATGTTATAGCTTGCGTGGGGCGTTGGCTGTTGCTGTTGTTGGGAGTGCTGCTCACAGCGGAGGTCTCTGGGGAACTCATGTTGAGCTCATATAGTGGTTGACGGTGAGTGGAGTATTACTGATCCCAGCAATATACACACTGACTGGCAGAGTATGCAATGCTATATAGTGTGGCTGAGCGGTGTACACAGAGTGGCAGTAAACACAATGCTATATAGTCTGGCTGAGCGAGCGGTGTACTACTGTTCCCAGCAGAATCAGAGTGGCAGTAAACAATGGTATATAGTCTGGCTGAGCGGTGTACATAGAGTGTCAGTAAACAATGGTATATAGTCTGGCTGAGCGAGCGGTGTACTACTGTTCCCAGCAGAATCAGAGTGGCAGTAAACAATGGTATATAGTCTGGCTGAGCGGTGTACATAGAGTGTCAGTAAACAATGGTATATAGTCTGGCTGAGCGAGCGGTGTACTACTGTTCCCAGCAGAATCAGAGTGGCAGTAAACAATGGTATATAGTCTGGCTGAGCGGTGTACACAGAGTGTCAGTAAACAATGGTATATAGTGTGGCTGAGTGGTGTACACAGAGTGTCAGTAAACAATGGTATATAGTCTGGCTGAGCGGTGTACACAGAGTGGCAGTAAACACAATGCTATATACTCTGGCTGAGCGAGCGGTGTACTACTGTTCCCAGCAGACACAGAACAGTAAACAGAATGCTATATAGTGTGGCTGAGCGAGCGGTGTACCACTATTCCCAGCAGACACAGAACAGTGAACAGAATGCTATATAGTGTGGCTGAGCGAGCGGTGTACCACTATTCCCAGCAGACACAGAACAGTAAACAGAATGCTATATAGTGTGGCTGAGCGAGCGGTGTACCACTATTCCAAGCAGACACAGAACAGTGAACAGAATGCTATATAGTGTGGCTGAGCGAGCGGTGTACCACTATTCCCAGCAGACACAGAGTGGCAGTAAACAGAATGCTATATAGTGTGGCTGAGCGAGGTACACAGAGTGGCAGTAAACAGAATGCTATATAGTGTGGCTGAGCGAGCGGTGTACCACTATTCCCAGCAGACACAGAACAGTGAACAGAATGCTATATAGTGTGGCTGAGCGAGCGGTGTACCACTATTCCCAGCAGACACAGAACAGTGAACAGAATGCTATATAGTGTGGATGAGCGAGCGGTGTACCACTATTCCCAGCAGACACAGAACAGTAAACAGAATGCTATATAGTGTGGCTGAGCGAGCGGTGTACCACTATTCCCAGCAGACACAGAACAGTGAACAGAATGCTATATAGTGTGGCTGAGCGAGCGGTGTACCACTATTCCCAGCAGACACAGAACAGTGAACAGAATGCTATATAGTGTGGCTGAGCGAGCGGTGTACTACTGTTCCCAGCAGACACAGAACAGTACACAGAATGCTATATAGTGTGGCTGAACGAGCGGTGTACTACTGTTCCCAGCAGACACAGAACAGTACACAGAATGCTATATAGTGTGGCTGAACGAGCGGTGTACCACTATTCCAAGCAGACACAGAACAGTGAACAGAATGCTATATAGTGTGGCTGAGCGAGCGGTGTACCACTATTCCCAGCAGACACAGAGTGGCAGTAAACAGAATGCTATATAGTGTGGCTGAGCGAGGTACACAGAGTGGCAGTAAACAGAATGCTATATAGTGTGGCTGTGCAAGCGGTGTACTACTATTCCCAGCAGACACAGAGTGGCAGTAAACAGAATGCTATATAGTGTGGCTGAGCGAGGTACACAGAGTGGCAGTAAACAGAATGCTGAGCGAGCGGTGTACTACTATTCCCAGCAGCGACACACAATGACTGGGGGGGACCCTGGCTAGCGTGGCTGGAGCGCGAACTACCCTGCCTGCCTACCCAAAGCTAAACCCACAGACAAATGGCGGAGATATGACGTGGTTCGGGTATTTATTTACCCGAACCACGTGACAGTTCGGCCAATCAGAGCGCGTTCGGGTCCGAACCACGTGACCCGTTCGGCCAATCACAGCGCTAGCCGAACGTTCGGGGAACGTTCGGCCATGCGCTCTTAGTTCGGCCATATGGCCGAACGGTTTGGCCGAGCACCGTCAGGTGTTCGGCCGAACTCGAACATCACCCGAACAGGGTGATGTTCTGCAGAACCCGAACAGTGGCGAACACTGTTCGCCCAACACTAGTGGAGAGGTTGTTAATATTTTTCCCCCTGCTCAGGCGGGTCTTGCACACCTTGCAAATCACCATGGTACCATCCTCACTGCAGTCTTCAAAGAAAGGCCAGACTTTGGAGCACCTGCCTTGCTGGCGATTTCTGTTTGCGCCTCTTTTGCGTCTCACTTGAACTTCCACGCTTGTGGTGCCTGAAATTTCGCGCCGCCTACCTTGTGGCACAAGGCGAACTCGTGCAGCAGTGGGTTCTTCAACAGACTCATCTGAGCTGATACGACGGCGATGTTCTCCTTCACATATAAAATCTGGGTCTGTGCTCATTGTCCAAACCCTCCTCTTCCATCTCCTCAAACTCGTCATATGTGATTGTGGGCCGCCGCCATGGAGTAGAGCTCCCCAGAACAACCTCTGCGCAGCTCACTCCAACGTCGTCTTCCAGATCTTCTCGGCCGACCTCCTGCAATTGAAACCCCTCCTGCCCAACTTGCTCTGGGATTTGGGTTTCAAAGTCCTCAGACTCGCCTTGCATTTCAGTGTGTGGTGCATTTCCCACAGTAAATGGTTGTGAATCCAGGCACAACATTTCTGGCTGTTCCATTGACCTTTGAAAGGTGAAAGTTTGTTGGGCTTGGAATAGCTCCTGCGAATACCCCATTGTGTCCTGAGGAAATTCTTCGGACTGGTTATTTGGCAGTTGTGTGCGTGGTGTCGCTGCCGGTTGTGTCAGCTTTGTGCCCACTGGCTCCTTGTAACTGGCTGAGGACTCGGACCTCGTGCGTGATGTGCTGGTGCTGCTTAACCCACTGCTGGACGCTTGAGAGGTCATCCAATTAATTATCTGGTCCTGTTCTTTTGGATTTGTGAGGGTTGATTTCCTGGACAACATGGGCGGTATTGAGTGGGTTTTCTTCGGTGCTCCACTGTGGCCTGTACGTGAACAGTCAGGGGAAACACCTCTCCCCTTGCCCCTTCCTCTTTCACAGGATTTCTTCTTCATTTCACTTATCCTTAAAGTACACGCTGACTGGCAGCAGTACAGTGGCAGTACAGAAATGCTATACAGTGGTGGGTGAGCGGTGTACTACTATTCCCAGCAGCGACACAGAGCACAATGCTATACAGTGGTGGGTGAGCGGTGTACTACTATACCCACAGCGACACAGAGCACAATGCTATGCAGTGGTGGGTGAGCGGTGTACTACTATTCCCAGCAGTGACACAGAGCACAATGCTATACAGTGGTGGGTGAGCGGTGTACTACTATTCCCAGCAGCGACACACAGCACAATGCTATACAGTGGTGGGGGAGCGGTGTACTACTATTCCCAGCAGCGACACAGAGCACAATGCTATACAGTGGTGGGTGAGCGGTGTACTACTATTCCCAGCGGCGACACAGAGCACAATGCTATACAGTGGTGGGTGAGCGGTGTACTACTATTCCCAGCAGCGACACAGAGCACAATGCTATACAGTGGTGGGTGAGCGGTGTACTACTATTCCCAGCAGCGACACAGAGCACAATGCTATACAGTGGTGGGTGAGCGGTGTACTACTGTTCCCAGCAGCGACACAGAGCACAATGCTATACAGTGGTGGGTGAGCGGTGTACTACTATTCCCAGCAGCGACACAGAGCACAATGCTATACAGTGGTGGGTGAGCGGTGTACTACTATTCCCAGCAGCAACACAGAGCACAATGCTATACAGTGGTGGGTGAGCGGTGTACTACTATTCCCAGCAGCGACACAGAGCACAATGCTATACAGTGGTGGGTGAGCGGTGTACTACTGTTCCCAGCAGCGACACAGAGCACAATGCTATACAGTGGTGGGTGAGTGGTGTACTACTATTCCCAGCAGCGACACAGAGCACAATGCTATACAGTGGCGGGTGAGCGGTGTACTACTGTTCCCAGCAGAGACACAGAGTGGCAATAAACACAATGCTATACAGTGGTGGGTGAGCGGTGTACACAGAGTGGCAGTAAACACAATGCTATATAGTGTGGGTGAGTGGTGTACTACTGTTCCCAGCAGTGACACAATGACTGGGGGGACCCTGGCTAGCCTGGCTGGAGAGAGAACTACCCTGCCTGCCTACCCAAAGCTAAACCCACAGACAAATGGCGGAGAAATGACGTGGATCGAGTATTTATTTACCCGAACCACGTGACCCGTTCGGCCAATCAGAGCGCGTTCGGGTCCGAACCACATGACCCGTTCGGCCAATCACAGCGCTAGCCGAACGTTCGAGGAACGTTCGGCCATGCGCTCTTAGTTCGGCCATAGGGCCGAACGGTTTGGCCGAACACCATCAGGTGTTCGGTCGAACTCGAACATCACCCGAACAGGGTGATGTTCTGCAGAACCCGAACAGTGGCGAACACTGTTCGCCCAACACTAGAGAAGGCGTTCGACAGAGTACATTGGAAATTCCTTAAAGAAACATTAATCAAATTTGGCTTCCAAGGCCCTATCCAAACGGCTATCATGGCCTTATACTCTTCTCCCTCAGCCAGAGTTAATGCAACAGGGTTCATATCAGACCCCTTTGATATAACTAACGGAACCAGACAGGGGTGTCCCCTCTCCCCCATTATTTTTGTGCTGATCATGGAAACAGTTGCTCAAAAAATAAGATCAAACCCTAAGATCAAGGGAATTAAAATTGGTAACTCCCACCACGTCATAAATTTATTCGCAGATGATGTTGCGTTGATCCTGACAGATCCCTTGACCTCTCTGGTGCAGGTAATAAAAGAATTGACGGCCTTCTCAGAGGCCTCGTATTACAAGCTAAATCAACACAAGTCTGTAATACTAAGCCTTAATATCGCCCATTCTCAAAAAGAGGTGTTTTCCAATGAATTTAATTTTCCTTGGGCCGAATCAGAGGTGTCATACCTTGGTATCAAACTAACTGATAAAACGAAAAATTTGTTTACTAGTAACTATGTCCCCCTACTTGATAATATTAGAAAGGAATGTTCAGAAATGTCTAAAGTATGGCTAAGCTGGTCTGGACGTATTGCATCATTCAAAATGTTTATACTGACCAAAATTCTATATGTATTGAGGACTGTCAATGTTCCATTGTGTAAAACCTATCTAATGGACTTAAAAAAATGTATAAATACCTATGTGTGGAAGGGTAAAAAAATACGTGAACCCGTACAAGGTTATGATTCTGCCTAGAAAATCAGGAGGAATGGGTCTCCCTTCTCTTGAAGCCTATTATTATGCTGCCTCCTTAGACTTAGCTAAACAATGGTGGAAGAGCTCCACCCAGAACAATCGGGTTGAACTTGAACAAGTTCACTTACAAAATAATTTAAGGGATATTCTTTCAGGTGTTCTAATAGGGGCCAAACCTCCCACCTCCAAGTACCCCACTATACAAGCTCTTCTATTAGCTTGGGAACATCTGAAAAAATTTCCACCCAACACAAAAGATACTCTCACTCCGAACATTCCTCTATCAGCACTAAAAATGTTTACCCCCCACCTTAATTTAATGCCCTGGTGTAAAGTTAACCTGACTTCACTAAATATGCTTTTCTCTGGTAATAAGCTTAAAACATTTGCAGAAATTTCAAAAGAATTCGACCTCCCACAATCCCAACTTTTTACCTTTCATAGAATTTTTGATCTCATTACAACAGTTTGACTTTTATGTTATTGGTTTGACGAGCCTTGTTGGTAGTATCTATGTTTCATAATGAGTCCACTCAGATTACTACGAAACTCAATAATCAGTATCGCAAGCCCAAAGAGCTCTCTGCCACGATATGATCATTCATGTTGCCCAAGTTGATTGTTACCTTGACGGTTCAGTTAAAACAATCAATAACAGGCACCGCTCCTCTGTCGGACGAGCCATTATGACCCATAGTCATTAGCCACCAATACGCAAATTTTTGTCTTAAAGTACTACCTATACTGTTTTTCTATGCAATTTGATGTAAACAAGCTTAATATCTATATAATGCATGTTCAATGTTACTTACTAAATATCCAATAAAATATTTTATGATGAAAAAAAATAAAACCCACGTATTGTATTTGCCCATTTGTCCCGGTTATTTCACCATTTAAATTATGTCCCTATCACAATGTATGGCGACAATATTTTATTTGGAAATAAAAGAGCATTTTTTTCCATTTTGCATCCATCACAAGCTTATTAAAAAAAATAGAAATATTTCATCTTTACATAGATATTTAAAAAAATTAGACCCTTAGGTAAATATTCATTTGTTTTTTTTTATTGTAATGTTTTTGTTTTTTATTAAACATTTTATGTGGGTATTTTTGGGAGGGTGGGATGTAAATAGTATTTGATTTGGGTAAATATATGTGTATTTTTTTTTTTTTTTTACTTTTAGATGTAGTTTTACTTTTTGGCCACAAGATGGCAACCTTGAGTTTGTTTACATGGTGTCACTCTAAGCATGTGCGCTTAGAGGGACATAGGAGTCAGAAAAAGTGAAGCTTCCGAGAGAAGCTGCCGCTTTTTCTGCGGGGGAGAGGAATCAGTGATCGGGCACCATGGCCCGATTCATTGATTCCTGGGCTAATGAACCATGGCTGGGAGCGCGTGTGCAGCGCACATGTCCTCCTTGACGTAGAACTACGTCAAGGAGAACAAAGTGGTTAAGTCCCCACATAATCAATTAGTGTTTCCCTTTAAAAAAAACATGATGCTACATGCCTCATTTACCCTAGAAAAACGTTTTAGAAGCAATTTAAAGGCCACTTCCGGTTTGCTATCCGGATATCCAAATCTGCCCGGATATCCCAGATAAGTTTGAGAACCCTACCATTAACAGTGTAAGAATGGCTGCTGTTTACATTTTCCCAGTGACATTTGTATTTGTCTCCGCCCACTGATGACCCGACATTACCCGAGTATGTATTTGGCTGGTGTTGGTTGCTCCCAAATTTGCTAACCCCCCCACACAATGATTAAATTACTCAATGACCTAGTTTGTGAGCTTTGCGGTCTTTGGCATCAATAATTTGCATTGAAATGAAACAAATCTGATTGGATGTTTGTGGATCCACCCCCTTTTCTGAATTTGAACCCCAGTCACCCAATTACCAACTGTACCTGCTTTGGGGCTTGTGCCATTAACAGTGCAAAAATGGCAGCAATTACATTTTCCTCTAGAAAATCAATATGTGAATTTTGATTGGATTTTTTAGGCTCCACCCACTTTTCTGAATATTAATCTCAGTCACCCAGTGACCTACTGTGCAAAGTTTGAGAACCCTACCATTAACAGTGTAAGAATGCCTGCTGTTAAAGTTTTTCAGTGAAATGTGTATTTGTATTCGCCCACTTTCTGGTTATGGGAATAAAAAGTATCCTATATGTTATTCCAGGTTATGTACTACAGTGGGATGCAAAAGTTTGGGCAACCTTGTTAATCGTAGTGATTTTCCTGTATAAATTGTTAGTTGTTACAATAAAAAATGTCAATTAAACATATCATATAGGAGACACACACAGTGATATTTGAGAAGTGAAATGAAGTTTATTGGATTTACAGACAGTGTGCAATAACTGTTTGAATAAAATTAGTCAGGCGCATACATTTGGGCTCTGTTGTCATTTTATTGATTCCAAAACCATTAGAACTAATTATTGGGACTCAAATTGGCTTGGTAAGCTCATTGACCCCTGACCTAAATACACAGGTGAATTAAATTATGAGAAAGAGTATTTAAAAGGGTCAATTGTAAGTTTCCCTCCTCTTTTGATTTTCTCTGAAGAGTAGACACATGGGGGTCTCAAAACAACTCTCAACATGAAGACATGAAGACAAAGATTGTTCAACATCATTGTTTAGGGGAAGGATACAGAAAGCTGTCTCAGAGATTTCAGCTGTTTGCTTCCACAGTTAGGAACATATTGAGGAAAAGGAAGACCACTGTAACGTTTGGTGGTGTATCCTCCACGGTCAGCGCGCAATGCACACCCTGACATAAAGGAGACACACACACAAAACGGGAGCAAGGCATAAAACTATGAAATCTCAGGGTATAGTGTGAATGCACTGGAGGAGGAGACAGAGTGACCCCAGCAGGAGATGTGGCGTGCAGAGCGAGCGCAGCTCCGAGCAAGCACAAACTACACTTAACAATGGTTGCTCAGCGCAACAGCAGCGCTGAGCGGCTATTGTCCAAAGCACTGAGAAATAAGGACAGAGACTGAAAGACTGAATGCTTGCTAATCTAGCCACTACCTCAGTGACAGCAAGCATTCACAAATGAGACAAGACAGACTGGAGTGAGGTAGCCAATAGCGACCGCGGCAATGGCCACCTCGCAAAAACAGGACTAGGAGGACAGACGCTGACAGAATGAACGCTTGCTAATCTAGTCACTGCCTCAGTGACAGCAAGCATACACAAAGACTAGAGTTAGGTAACCAGTAGCAACCGCAGCAATGGCTACCTCGCACGAACAGGACTATGCTAGCTAAGCACGGGTGGTCCCGATAAGCGCAACCTACCAAAACGTGCTAAAACTGACCAGCTAAACAGGATATCAACAGTTCGAGTACGTATATATCAGCGGCACTGATATATCACCGTAGCATAAATACAAGGAAAATAACAACGCTGACTAGAATATGTATATATTGGCGATGAAACAATATATAACATAAGCAAGGGAGACTAGCTAGATCTGGTGCAATACAGCGAACTAAGCTAGGCAATACAAACAATACAAAATAACTCTGCACTAGAAAGGAGTAGGAATGTATGTCCCCATGGGAAAATATATAATTGTAGCTCCACAAGATAACTGTGCTAGAAAGTAGCAAGACAAGGAAATATAAATCACAGTATCAAAGGACCCAGTAAAGGCTTAGACAGAGCTGAAACGATGATGGGCGGAGCATGCTCGCAGGAAGCAACCCTTTATACTGAGGTCATCCAATGAGAGCAGACACGCAAATTTCCACACAGGTGAATGGTAAATAGTCACAAGCTGACAGGCGGAAAAGGTAGACAAAACTTTGCAACCTGCATGAAAGTAATTGCAACTCAGCAGCAACTGATAATGTTTGGATTCATAACAGCATCCCAAGCTGCCATGAACTGCAGAGCGGTTGCAGATGGAAACAACACTCAGTGTGAGTGCAACCCCAATGCAAGCGAATGCATAAAAAGCTATCACAATTGCCTGGCTGCAGTACAACTGCAGCCCGCAGCAGACGCTACAGAAGAGATCATGACAACCACAAGCTCAGTTCAAGTTAAGGCTTAAAGTGGCAGACCGAGAAAAATCTCAGATAGACAGAAGCAACGAATAGAGAGAACAATCAGAGTCTGCCCACACAGACCAGCACCAAAGACCTACAACATCATCTTGCTGCAGATGGAGTCACTGTGCATCGTTCAACCATTCGGCACACTTTACACAAGGAGTAAAGTGATGCAGAGGAAGGCTTTTATTCGCCCACAGCACAAACAGAGCAGCTTGAGCTATGCTAAAGCTCATTTGGACAAGCCAGCTTCATTTTGGAATAAGGTGCTATGGACTGATGAAACTTAAATTGAGTTATCTGGACATACCAAGGGGTGTTAAGCATGGAGAAAAAAAAAAAACAGCATGCCAAGAAAAACACCTGCTACCTACAGTAAAATATGGTGGTAGTTCCATCGTGCTGTGGAGCTGTGTGGCCAGTGCAGGGACTGGGAATCTTGTCAAAGTTGAGGGACGCATGGATTCCACTCAGTATCAGCAGATTCTGGAGACCAATGCCCAGGAATCAGTGACAAAGCTGAATATGTGTCAGGGCTGGATCTTTCAACAACAACGACCCTAAACACTGCTCAAAATCCACTAAGGCATTCACGCAGAGGAACAAGTACAACGTTCTGGAATGACCATCTCAGTCCTCAGACCTGAATATAATTAAAAATCTGTGGGGAGTTAAAGCTGAGCTGTCCATGCTCGGAAGCCACAAAAGCTGAATGAACTAGAGATGTTTTGTAAAGAGGAATGGTCCAAAATACCTTCAACCAGAATCCAGACTCTCCTTTGAACCTACAGGAAGTGTTTAGAGGCTGTAATTTCTGCGAAAGGACGATCTGCTAAATATTGATTTCATCTCTTTTTTGTGGTGCCCAAATGTATGCACCTGCCTAATTTTGTTTAAACAATTACTACACACTTTCTGTAAATTCAATAAACTTAATTTCACTTCTCAAATGTCACTGCGTCTGTCTCCTATATGATATATTTAACTGACATTGTTTTATTGTAACAACCAATGATTTATACAGGAAAATCATGACAATTAACACGGTTGCTCAAACTTTCGAATCTCACTGTATTTGTGTGCCAAATTGAATTCAAATCTGTTCAGCCATTTTTGCGTGATCGAGTAACAAACATCCAAAGATCCAAACATCAAAACATCCAAACATCTAAACATCCGAAATTTCCCATTTATAATATTAGTAGGATTTAACCAATCAGGGAATGTGGTCATTTACTGTAAAAATTGAGTATTTTATGTTTTCTGTTTTACAGCAAAAATTCAGAAAATCAGAAACACTCGGTAGTATTGGACCAATAAGAGAATGTGATGATTTATTGCGAAAATTTGAAAAAGTGTAGTATCCGAGTCTTTTGATTGGCCTATAATTACCGAGGCAATCTGATTTCTTTTTCAAAAATTTTGCATTCTCTGATTGGTTGAATGCTTTTGAGGGCTGTGATTGGCCTAACATTACCAAGTTGTGGTAAATTGTATTTTCGCCGAAATCTGATTTACGATTCCATTTTCTGACTTTCCAACTGGAAAATCGTAAATTTCTGTTCCGGTGGAAATTTCCGACCATCCCTACAGTTGAAGTATCCAATATCATATCACTAGACACAGTGAAGGTCTCTGCCTTTAAATCCTTCCTTATTTCTAAAACTCAATATAGAGAAAACAAAAATAATATTTTTTTTTTCACTACTAGAATTAACTCCACTTCTAGAATTAACTCCCCTAACTGACAACAACAAATCTGGCAACACTGCAATAATCCCTATCTCTGTATCTCAGCATCAGGATATGTGCCTGATATTGCCTAGTTGGAGAGGTTTCAAACGTTCAGGGTGCCAGAGCTCAACTAGTGGTCCAGGACAGAGGACTCATGAAAAGCAATCATGTGGCTGTAAACCTATTTTCTAAAAAAATATATATTTAATATTTTTTTTTTTCAAGTCTCCTACTTACATGTAGATCTTTGGGAGACACCTGTGAAGAGATGGAGAACAGCTTTAACTACTTGCCGACTGCTCCACGCCAATTGGCGTGAGCAGTGCGACAGCCCAAGGACCGCTCAACACCGATTTTCTATGGGGCTAGCAGGAGATTGCGCGTGCATCTCCTGCTTAGGGGGCAGAGCTGAGCCCCACCTTCAGTCTCCGAGCCGCAATCTAATTACTTTGTACAGCGCTGCGATCTGCAGTAGCGCTGTACTAGGGACAGCCGTCCCCCTGGCCCACAGGAGAGCGATCAGCTCTCATAGGCTGAAGCCTATGACAGCTGATCGCGTGATTGGCTGGCGAGGGGGAGGGAGGGGAAAGTTTAAAAAATAGTACATATTATTTAAAAATATATTACTTAAATATTTATAAAAGAATAAACAATGTGGGGGCGATCAGACCCCACCAACAAAGAGCTCTGTTGGTAGGGGGAAAAAGGGGGGGGGGTCACTTAAAGCTGTAGTGGCCCAATTAAAGCTGTAGTGGCCCAATTAAGTAAGAATGGCCTGGTCACTGGGGGGGTTTAACACTGCGGCCCTCAAGTGGTTAAAGCATTTTTCTGTGGATAAAAAAACATGATGATGAATAAACCTGAGCTGGAATTTACCTGCACTAGTTCTCCAATGGTTTGGAAGTTATTTCATTATATTTTTAGTTGTATCCTCTTGATTGCATAACTTAGGACTTTCCATTCTGGTTTCTGGTTACATATCCTGATATTGAGGACTTGTTATCTACCCCGTTTTCTGTTTCTTCTTGTCTTGTAACTCTTGTTTTGTTTTGTTTATTTGTTTTTTTGTTGTTGTTGTTGTTGTTTTTTTTTTAGGCATCTGAAACTTTAGCTAGAAATGTCATATTTGGTATCTATGTGGGCTCTGTCATGTCCCTTCCAAGTTCTTGACACTTTCAACTTTCATAGATACAGAGCCGTTGAGACTCAAAACATAGTTTAATCAATTAATAATGGCAGTTTTTCTTTTTGTAAGATCGGTTGCAGTAACTCTCACTCTGAGCCAGGAAATCAATAACAGGCTGTATGGCCTAGAACTAGTGATGTCGCAAACCTCCGATTTTTGGTTCGCGAACAACGTTCGCAAACTTCCGCTGAAGGTTCGGTTCGCGTAAAAGTTTGCGATTCACTGAACACTAAAGTGGCTGGATAGTGTAATGGTTAAGGACTCTGCCTCTGATACAGGCGACCTGGGTTCGAATCTCGGCTCTGCCTGTTCAGTAAGCCAGCACCTATTCAGTAGGAGACCTTGGGCAAGTCTCCCTAACACTACGACTGCCTATAGAGCGCGTTCCAGTGGCTGCAGCTCTGGCGTTTTGAGTCCGCCAGGAGAAAAGCGCGATATAAATGTTCTGTGTTTGTTTGTGTTGTTTGTTAAAGGTAGTTAGATGCAGTGAGGTGGGTTCACTGAACACAACAGCTAGCTATATGCAGTGAGGTGGGTTCACTGAACACAACAGCTAGGTAGATGCAGTGAGGTGGGTTCACTCAACACAACAGCTAGGTATATGCAGTGAGGTGGGTTCACTCAACACAACAGCTAGGTATATGCAGTGATGAGGTGGGTTACCTAAACACAACAGGTACTAGGTATATGCAGTACTGGGTTTTATTTACAATGTGCAGCTCCCTGTTACACACACAGGTAGACACTGAATGGGCTGCTGGGCTGCTGGCAGTGGCACACACACACAGTATGAATTAGCAATGCTGTCTATGCAGCACACGTGTCAGTTTGACACACAGAAAAAAGAAAAATGATCACAAGAACAGGATTAGCTCTGAAAAGAGCTGTTGAATGAGGGGTGCTATTAAAGCAATAAGATTCAGCCAGGAGCAAGCTAGCAAGCCAAGAGCCTAACTAATCTTTCGCTAGGAGGAAAAATCTGCAGCAGCTCTCCCTAGTCTGTCTATTTGCAGGCACACGAGTGAGCGTAATGGCCAGCGAGCCTGCCTTATACAGTGGGTTGCAAAAGTATTCAGCCCCCTTGACGTTTTCCACATTTTGTCACATACTGCCACAAACATGCATCAATTTTATTGGAATTCCACGTGAAAGACCAAAGTACAAAGTGGTGTACAAAATACAAAGTGGTGTACATGTGAGAAGTGGAACGAAAATCATACATCATTCCAAACATTTTTTTTACAAATAAATAACTGCAAAGTGGGGTGTGCTGCCACCACCATATTTGACAGTGGGGATGGTGTGTTCAGAGTCATGTGCAGTGTTAGTTTTCCGCCACACATAGCGTTTTGCATTTTGGCCAAAAAGTTCCATTTTGGTCTCATCCGACCAGAGCACCTTCTTCCACATGTTTGCTGTGTCCCCCACATGGCTTGTGGCAAAATGCAAATGGGACTTCTTATGCTTTCTGTTAACAATGCCTTTCTTCTTGCTACTCTTCCATAAAGGTCAACTTTGTACAGTGCATGACTAATAGTTGTCATATGGACAGAGTCCTCCACCTGAGCTGTATATCTCTGCAGCTCGTCCAGAGTCACCATGGGCCTCTTGACTGCATTTCTGATCAGCGCTCTCCTTGTTCGGCCTGTGAGTTTAGGTGGATGGCCTTGTCTTGGTAGGTTTACAGTTGTGCCATACTCCTTCCATTTCTGAATGATCGCTTTAACAGTGTTCCGTGGGATGTTCAAGGCTTTGGAAATATTTTTGTAGCCTAAGCCTGCTTTAAATTTCTCAATAACTTGGTCCCTGACCTGTCTTGTGTGTTCTTTGGACTTCACTGCGTTGTTGCTCCCAATATTCTCTTAAATAACCTCTGAGGCCCTCAAAGAGCAGCTGTATTTGTACTGACATTAGATTACACACAGGTGCACTCTATTTAGTCATTAGCACTCATCAGGCAATGTCTATGGGCAACTGACTGCACTCAGATAAAAGGGGGGCAAATAATTATGCACACACCACTTGGCAGTTATTTATTTGTAAAAAAATGTTTGGAACCATGTATGAGTTTCATTCCACTTCTCACGTGTATACCACTTTGTGTTGGTCTTTCATGTGGAATTCCAATAAAATTGATTCATGTTTGGGGCAGTAATATGACAAAATGTGGAAAACTTCAAGGGGGCCGAAAACTTTTGCAACCCACTGCATAAAGGGGGGTGGGGCTCCAGGTCTGAGTGTAGCTGGATTGGCTACAATGTACCTGCTGACTGTGATGTAGAGGGTCAAAGTTGACCCGCATAGTGCATTATGGGGTGAATCGAACTTCCGAGAAAGGCGAACGTGAACCACCCAAATTTCACCTGGAACCATTCGCAGGCGAACCATTCGGGACATCTCTACCTAGAACTACCTAGAACCTAGAACTATATAATCATTATAATGCCTAAAGTTTTACCATGACGACTTTAGCTTGCATTTTATAATTATGGAGACTCTTTTAACCACTTGAGGACCTAGGGCTTTCTACCCCTTAAGGACCGGCCACTTTTTTTCCATTCAGACCACTGCAGCTTTCACGGTTTATTGCTCGCTCATACAACCTACCACCTAAATGAATTTTGGCTCCTTTTCTTGTCACTAATAAAGCTTTCTTTTGGTGCTATTTGATTGCTCCTGCGATTTTTACTTTTTATTATATTCATCAAAAAAGACATGAATTTTGGCAAAAAAATGATTTTTTTAACTTTCTGTGCTGACATTTTTCAAATAAAGTAAAATTTCTGTATACATGCAGCGCGAAAAATGTGGACAAACATGTTTTTGATAAAAAAAAACCCATTCAGTGTATATTTATTGGTTTGGGTAAAAGTTATAGCGTTTACAAACTATGGTGCAAAAAGTGAATTTTCTCATTTTCAAGCATCTATGACTTTTCTGACCCCCTGTCATGTTTCATGAGGGGCTAGAATTCCAGGATAGTATAAATACCCCCCAAATTACCCCATTTTGGAAAGAAGACATCCCAAAGTATTCACTGAGAGGCATAGTGAGTTCATAGAAGATATTATTTTTTGTCACAAGTAAGCGGAAAATGACACTTTGTGAGAAAAAAAAAAAAAAGAAAAAAAGTTTCCATTTCTTCTAACTTGCGACAAAAAAAAAATGAAATCTGCCACGGACTCACCATGCCCCTCTCTGAATACCTTGAATGGTCTCCTTTCCAAAATGGGGTCATTTGTGGGGTGTGTTTACTGTTCTGACATTTTGGGGGGTGCTAAATTGTAAGCACCCCTGTAAAGCCTAAAGGGGCTCATTGGACTTTGGACCCCTTAGCACAGTTAGGCTGCAAAAAAGTGCCACACATGTGGTATTGCCGTACTCAGGAGAAGTAGTATAATGTGTTTTGGGGTGTATTTTTACACATACCCATGCTGGGTGGGAGAAATATCTCTGTAAATGACAATTTGTTAATTTTTTTTACACACAATTGTCCATTTACAGAGATCTTTCTCCCACTCAGCATGAGTATGTGTAAAAATACACCACAAAACACATTATACTACTTCTCCTGAGTACGGCAATACCACATGTGTGGCACTTTTTTTTACACCCTAAGTACGCTAAGGGGCCCAAAGTCCAATGAGTACCTTTAGGATTTCGCAGGTCATTTTGCGACATTTGGTTTCAAGACTACTCCTCACGGTTTAGGGCCCCTAAAATGCCAGGGCAGTATAGGAACCCCACAAATGACCCCATTCTAGAAAGAAGACACCCAAAGGTATTCCGTTAGGAGTATGGTGAGTTCATAGAAGATTTTATTTTTTGTCAAAAGTTAGCGGAAAATGACACTTTGTGAAAAAACACAATTAAAATCAATTTCCGCTAACTTGTGACAAAAAATAAAATCTTCTATGAACTCGCCATACTACTAACGAAATACCTTGGGGTGTCTTCTTTCTAAAATGGAGTCATTTGTGGGGTTCCTATACTGCCCTGGCATTTTAGGGGCCCTAAACCGTGAGGAGTAGTCTTGAAACGAAATTTCTCAAAATGACCTGTGAAATCCTAAAGGTACTCATTGGACTTTGGGCCCTTTAGCGCAGTTAGGGTGCAAAAAAGTGCCACACATGTGGTATCGCCATACTCGGGAGAAGTAGTACAATGTGTTTTGGGGTGTATTTTTACACATACCCATGCTGGGGGGGGAGAAATACCTCTGTAAATGGACAATTGTGTGTAAAAAAATCAAAAGATTGTCATTTACAGAAGTATTTCTCCCACCCAGCATGGGTATGTGTAAAAATACACCCCAAAACACATTATACTACTTCTCCCGAGTACGGCAATACCACATGTGTGGCACTTTTTTGCACCCTAACTGCACTAAGGGGCCCAAAGTCCAATGAGTACCTTTAGGATTTCACAGGTCATTTTTGTTTCAAGACTACTCCTCACGGTTTAGGGCCCCTAAAATGCCAGGGCAGTATAGGAACCCCACAAATGACCCCATTTTAGAAAGAAGACACCCCAAGGTATTCCGTTAGGAGTATGGTGAGTTCATAGAAGTTTTTATTTTTTTGTCACAAGTTAGCGGAAATTGATTTTAATTGTTTTTTTTCACAAAGTGTCATTTTCCGCTAACTTGTGACAAAAAATAAAATCTTCTATGAACTCACCATACTCCGTACGGAATACCTTTGGGTGTCTTCTTTCTAGAATGGGGTCATTTGTGGGGTTCCTATACTGCCCTTGCATTTTAGGGGCCCTAAACCGTGAGGAGTAGTCTTGAAACCAAATGTCGCAAAATGACCTGCGAAATCCTAAAGGTACTCATTGGACTTTGGGCCCCTTAGCGTACTTAGGGTGTAAAAAAAAGTGCCACACATGTGGTACTGCCGTACTCAGGAGAAGTAGTATAATGCGTTTTGGGGTGTATTTTTACACATACCCATGCTAAGTGGGAGAAATATCTCTGTAAATGACAATTGTTTGATTTTTTTACACACAATTGTCCATTTACATAGAAATTTCTCCTACCCAGCATGGGTATGTGTAAAAATACACCCCAAAACACATTATACTACTTTTCCTGAGTACGGCGGTACCACATGTGTGACACTTTTTTGCAGCCTAGGTGCGCTAAGGGGCCCAACGTCCTATTCACAGGTCATTTTGAGGCATTTGTTTTCTAGACTACTCCTCGCGGTTTAGGGCCCCTAAAATTCAAGGGCAGTATAGGAACCCCACAAGTGACCCCATTTTAGAAAGAAGACACCCCAAGGTATTCCGTTAGGTGTATGGCGAGTTCATAGAAGATTTTATTTTTTGTCACAAGTTAGTGAAAAATGACACTTTGTGAAAAAAAACCAATAAAAATCAATTTCCGCTAACTTTTGACAAAAAATAAAATCTTCTATGAACTCGTCATACACCTAACAGAATACCTTGGGGTGTCTTTTTTTCTAAAATGGGGTCACTTGTGGGGTTCCTATACCGCCCTGGCATTTTACAGGCCCAAAACCGTGAGTAGTCTGGAAACCAAATGTCTCAAAATGACTGTTCAGGGGTATAAGCATCTGCAAATTTTGATGACAGGTGGTCTATGAGGGGGCGAATTTTGTGGAACCGGTCATAAGCAGGGTGGCCTTTTAGATGACAGGTTGTATTGGGCCTGATCTGATGGATAGGAGTGCTAGGGGGGGTGACAGGAGGTGATTGAGGGTGTCTCAGGGGGTGGTTAGAGGGGAAAATAGATGCAATCAATGCACTGGGGAGGTGATCGGAAGGGGGTCTGAGGGGGATCTGAGGGTTTGGCCGAGTGATCAGGAGCCCACACGGGGCAAATTGGGGCCTGATCTGATGGGTAGGTGTGCTAGGGGGTGACAGGAGGTGATTGATGGGTGTCTCAAGGTGTGATTAGAGGGGGGAATAGATGCAAGCAATGCACTGGCGAGGTGATCAGGGCTGGGGTCTGAGGGCATTCTGAGGGTGTGGGCGGGTGATTGAGTGCCCTAGGGGCAGATAGGGGTCTAATCTGATAGGTAGCAGTGACAGGGGGTGATTGATGGGTAATTAGTGGGTGTTTAGGGTAGAGAACAGATGTAAACACTGCACTTGGGAGGTGATCGGACGTCGGATCTGCGGGCGATCTATTGGTGTGGGTGGGTGATCAGATTGCCCGCAAGGGGCAGGTTAGGGGCTTATTGATGGGTGGCAGTGACAGCGGGTGATTGATGGGCGGCAGTGACAGGGGGTGATTGATGGGTGGCAGTGACAGGGGGTGATTGATGGGTGATTGATAGGTGATTGACAGGTAATCAGTGGGTTATTACAGGGGAGAACAGATGTAAATATCGCACTGGCGAATTGATAAGGGGGGGTCTGAGGGCAATCTGAGCGTGTAGGCGGGCGATTGGGTGCCCGCAAGGGGCAGATTAGGGTCTGATCTGATGGGTAACAGTGACAGGTGGTGATAGGGGGTGATTGATGGGTAATTAGTGGGTGTTTAGAGGAGAGAATAGATGGAAACACTGCGCTTGGGTGGTGATCTGATGTCGGATCTGCGGGCGATCTATTGGTGTGGGTGGGTGATCAGTTTGCCCGCAAGGGGCAGGTTAGGGGCTGATTGTTGGGTGGCAGTGACAGGGGGTGATTGATGGGTGATAGGTGATTGGCAGGTGATTGACAGGTGATCAGTGGGTTATTACAGGGAAGGCCAGATGTAATTAATGCACTGGCGAATTTATAAAGGGGGGGGGGGGGTCTGAGGGCAATCTGAGCTTGTGGGCGGGTGATTGGGTGCCCGCAAGGGGCAGATTAGGGTCTGATCTGATAGGTAACAGTGACGGTTGGTGATAGGGGGTGATTGATGGGTAATTAGTGGGTGTTTAGAGAAGATAACAGATGTAAACAATACATTTGGGAGGTAATCTGACGGCGGGTTTGCGGGCGATCTAATGGTGTGGGTGGGTGATCAGATTGCCCGCAAGGGGCAGGTTAGGGGCTGATTGATGGGTGGCAGTGACAGGGGGTGACAGGTGGTGATTGATGGGTGATAGGTGATTGGCAGGTGATTGACAGGTGATCAGTGGGTTATTACAGGGAAGAACAGATGTAATTAATGCACTGGTGAATTGATAAGGGGGGGTCAGAGGGCAATCTGAGCGTGTGGGCGGGTGATTGGGTGCCCGCAAGGGGCAGATTAGGGTCTGATCTGATAGGTAAAAGTGACAGGTGGTGATAGGGGGTGATTGATGGGTGATTGATGGGTAATTAGTGGGTGTTTAGAGGAGAGAATAGATGTAAACAATGGATTTTGGAGGTGATCTGATGTCGGATCTGCGGGCGATCTATTGGTGTGGGGGGGTGATCAGATTGCCCGCAAGGGGCAGGTTAGGGGCTGATTGATGGGTGGCAGTGACAGGGGGTGATTGACGGGTGATTGACGGGTGATTGACAGGTGATGGACAGGTGATTGACAGGTGATTGACAGGTGATCAGGGGGGATAGATGCATACAGTACATGGGGGGGGGGGGTCTGGGGGGGGTCTGGGGAGAATCTGAGGGGTGGGGGGTGATCAGGAGGGAGCGGGGGGCAGGGGGGGGGATACAAAAAAAAATAGCGTTGACAGATAGTGACAGGGAGTGATTGATGGGTGATTAGGGGGGTGATAGGGTGCAAACAGGGGTCTGGGGGGTGGGCAGGGGGGGGGGTCTGATGGGTGCTGTGGGTGATCTGGGGCAGGGGGGGGGGGGGGAAAAATCAGTGTGCTTGGTGCAGACTAGGGTGGCTGCAGCCTGCCCTGGTGGTCCCTCGGACATTGGGACCACCAGGGCAGGAGGCAGCTTGTATAATACACTTTGTAAACATTACAAAGTGTATTATACACTTTGTATGCGGCGATCGTCGGGTTAACATCCCGCCGGCGCTTCCGTATGGCCGGCGGGATGTTGCGGCGGGTGAGCGGCGCCAGGCGGAGGCGGAGGATCGTGTCACTGATGACGCGATCGCTCCGCCCATGCCCCTACAAGGACCGCCGCCAATTGTCAATACGGCGGTCCTTGCGGGGTGCACTTCTCGGCCGCCCATTGTACATACGGCGGTCGGGAAGTGGTTAAAGGATACCCGAACTGAAATGTGAAATAATGAGATAGACATGTGTATGTACAGTGCCTAGCACACAAATAACTATGCTTTGCTTTTTATTTCTCTGCCTGAAAGAGTTAAATATAAGGTATGCAAGTGGCTGACTCAGTCCTGACTCAGACAGGGAGTGACTACAGTTTGACCCTCACTGATAAGAAATTCCTCTTTTTTACCTCTTTCTTGCTCTCAGAACCCATTTTCTGCTTGGAAAGTGTTTTATAGTTGGAATTTCTTATCAGTGAGGGTCAAACTGTAGTCACTTCCTGTCTGAGTCAGGACTGAGTCAGCCACTTGCATACCTTATATTTAACTCTTTCAGGCAGAGAAATAAAAAAATGAACAAAGCATTGTTATTTGTGTGCTAGGCACTGTACATACACATGTCTATCTCATTATGTCACATTTCAGTTCGGGTATCCTTTAAATACACTTTTTGAATTAAAAAATATTTGAAAATTTGTTTTTGTTTTTTTGTTTAACCACAATGTGCTGAAGAACTGGGTTTTTGTGTGTGCACATTCACATGCATGCAGGTTAAAATGTAAAATTAAGGAGCACTCTAGAGGAGCACTGTTATTGTGTATAGATCCTCTCCCCTTGTGTCATCCAATATTGCAGTCTACTGAGGGGCCTTTTCAAGTAAATATTTATTGAAGTCAATCAACTTAAATATGATAATTTTTCCTGCATCATAAGACAAAACTTATTTCCAACTTATAAACAATGATCTTGCATTGAATCCTTTTCCAGTTTTGATTAATATTGTTCTTCCTACAAATTATGTGTGAGGCCAATCAGACACAAGTCACACAGATTTATTTACTTGGGTTCCGAGGTTTATACAAATTCAAATTTATATTTTTTGTTGGGTTTCTTTTATCCTATATTTTGGTACTCAGTGGTAACCTTCTAATTATAACACTGGTGTCCATTGTTGATTATCTTAAAATCCCGATGTTCATTTTTTTAAAACACTTGGCTATCACAGATGTCCTTCTGACCAGTGCTGCAGTGCCTTTGATGCTGCACATTATATTGGTTGATGCAGGAACCCTCACATTTATTGGTTGCATTGCCCAGCTGTATTGCCTTGGAATTTTTGGATGTGTTCAGATTTTTCTCATTGCTGCTATGTCCTATGATCGGTATTTGGCTATTTGTATACCATTGCGCTATGCCTCCCTTATGAACATTCACATTTGTCTCCAACTGGTTATTGTATCCTGGTTCTTAGGTGTCCTGTTAATATCAAGTGAAGTATTTGTGTTGTGTCAGTTTCACTTCTGTGGGCTTAATTATATCGACCATTTCTTCTGTGATTTTGGGCCAATTTTGGAACTATCTACATCAGACAAATTTAATTTCATGATACAAGACATCACAACTTCTGTATTTTTGATTGCTTGTCCGTTTGCATTCATAGTCATAACCTATGTCTGTATCTTGTTTGCCCTTATGAAGATATCTTCTGCTAATGGGCGAAGAAAGGCCTTCTCCACTTGTAGCTCCCACCTGACCACAGTTTGCACTTATTATGGGACTTTAATCACTGTTTACATAGTTCCAACTGACTACAGCTCAGCGAACACAAATAAATACAGGTCTTTGTTGTTCCTTGTGGTGACACCAGTAATGAACCCCATCATCTACAGCCTAAGGAATAAAGAAATCAAGAGGACTTTGCTTAAACTACTCAGATAATCTCTATAGGATTGATTTGTATGATTTAGGTGCCATTTTGGCCTCGTGCGTATACATTTCTGATCTTTACATTTTGCTGTTCATGTGAACCAGAAGTAAGTACTCTAAGCTGAATGCCTAAAATGTTTTGCAAGAATATGTTTTGGAGTACATATGAATACGCGGAATGACAATTAGACAAGTTTAGGCAAAAGTTAATAAAAAATTAACTCCATTTACAGCTTTTTTTGAAGGAATGATTTGGTGAAACATGGATAAGGAGATCTGATGCTGTTTTAATAGCTTCGAACATTGGGGCAATTTACACTTTTACATGACTTGTTAAAAATCCAGCTCATCCCTTGTCCTGGGATGGCCCCATTTCTTGTCCCAACAGACAAAGCCACCTTTGCAAAAATAAAAACATTCTTGAAAATGTGTTTTCTTGTTCCGTTAACGCCTATGCATTTGTTTAAAGTACATTTGTGCATGCCCATATATTGTTGGGGAATATTGTCCTTTATGTGAAAAAGTATAGCAAAACAAAAATGGCCATATTTGCCCATCACTACCCAGTACTAGAAATGGTTCGAACGGTTTGCCAGCGAACCTGTTTGTGTGAACAACTGGTTCGTGTTTGCTTCAAACTGCAAACATATAGCGTGTTCCACCCGCCCCCTATACCACATCATTGGGTTAAATGTTGATCCTGTACATCACAGTCAGCTGACACATGGCAGCCAATCAGGCTGCACTCCCTTCTGTACCCCAGCCCCCACTATAAAAACGCTGCTGCATCGGCCATATTCCCTCTCTGTCTGCTTCCTGCTGCTAGTAAGAGAAGGTAGAGGTTGCTGGAGAGATAGGGAAAGCGATTGGTCGTGTTAGCTTGCTCCTTGCTGATATTTGTTGCTGAAAAGCACCACAAAAAAATCTCTTTTTGAGAGCTAATGTTCTTTTGATGTGTGTTTTTTTGTGTGTGTGTGGCCCACTGACACTGCATATACAGCCCTGTCTGTCGCAGCTGGCCCTTGCTAATTGCTATACTGTGCCAGGCCCAGCACATTCAGTGCATACCTTTCACTGCATCTGTGTGACTGCACATTGTATTATACCACCAGTCACTGCATACCTTTCACTGCATCTGTGTGACTGCACATTGTATAATACCACCAGTCACTGCATACCTTTCACTGCATCTGTGTGACTGCACACTGTTTTATATATCAGCCAGTGCATACCTTTTCACTGCATCTGTGTGACTGCACATTGTATTATACCACCAGTCACTGCATACCTTTCACTGCATCTGTGTGACTGCACATTGTATTATACCACCAGTCACTGCATACCTTTCACTGCATCTGTGTGACTGCACATTGTATTATACCACCAGTCACTGCATACCTTTCACTGCATCTGTGTGACTGCACTTTGTATTATACCACCAGTCACTGCATACCTTTCACTGCATCTGTGTGACTGCACATTGTATTATACCACCAGTCACTGCATACCTTTCACTGCATCTGTGTGACTGCACATTGTATTATACCAGCAGTCAGTGTATACCTTTCACTGCATCTGTGTGACTGCACATTGTATTATACCAGCAGTCAGTGTATACCTTTCACTGAATCTGTGTGACTGCACATTGTATTATACCACCAGTCACTGCATACCTTTCACTGCATCTGTGTGACTGCACCTTGTATAATAATACCAGTCAGTGCATACCTTTCACTGCATCTGTGTGACTGCACCTTGTATAATAATACCAGTCAGTGCATACCTTTCACTGCATCTGTGTGACTGCACATTGTATTATACCAGCAGTCAGCATATACCTTTCACTAGTGATGGGCGAACACCTGGATGTTCGGGTTCGGGCCGAACAGGCCGAACATGGGCCAGATGTTCGGCATGTTCGGCCCGAACCCCGAACTCAATGCAAGTCAATGGGGACCCGAACATGCCGCAATACGGCCCCCCTATGGGGTCGCAGGCATAAGGGGGGAGCATGCCCCGATCGCGGGGGGGGGGGGGGGGTCGGAAATTCCCCCCACCCCCTCCGCTAGCGCTCCCCCCTCTGCCCGCTTCCCCATAAAAAAGTTGGCGTAAAGTTAAATATTACCGGTGGTGGCTGCTGCAGTGGCTGGCTGGCAGTGGTGTGAGTGAGGACTAGGAGGAGGAGTCCGAGTATGACGCGTTGAGGCCAGGCAGCGGGCGGTTCAGCGGTAGTACCCTTGTGGTACTTCCGCCCTTTCTCTGACCTCACGTCCTCTACGTGATGACGCATACGATGGTACGCATGACGCGTACCCTCGTATGCGTCATCACGTAGAGGACGTGAGGTCAGAGAAAGGGCGGAAGTACCACAAGGGTACTACCGCTGAACCGCCCGCTGCCTGGCCTCAACGCATCATACTCGGACTCCTCCTCCTCCTCATTCACACCACTGCCAGCCAGCCACTGCAGCAGCCACCACCGGTAATATTTAACTTTACGCCAACTTTTTTATGGGGAAGCGGGCAGAGGGGGGGGCGCTAGCGGAGGGGGTGGGGGGAATTTCCGACCCCCCCCCCCCCCGCGATCGGGGCATGCTCCCCCCCTTATGCCTGCGACCCCATAGGGGGGCGGTATTCGGCCGAACAGGGCCCTGTTCGGCCGGGCATTTAGTAGTTCGGGCGAACCCGAACGGTTTGGCCGAACACCATCAGGTGTTCGGCCGAACTCGAACATCACCCGAACAGGGTGATGTTCTGCAGAACCCGAACAGTGGCGAACACTGTTTGCCCAACACTACCTTTCACTGCATCTGTGTGACTGCACATTGTATTATACCAGTAGTCAGTGTATACCTTTCACTGCATCTGTGTGACTGCACATTGTATTATACCAGCAGTCAGTATATACCTTTCACTGAATCTGTGTGACTGCACATTGTATTATACCACCAGTCACTGCATACCTTTCTCTGCATCTGTGTGACTGCACCTTGTATAATAATACCAGTCAGTGCATACCTTTCACTGCATCTGTGTGACTGCACATTGTATTATACCAGCAGTCAGCGTATACCTTTTACTGCATCTGTGTGACTGCATATTGTATTATACCAGCAGTCAGTGTATAGAGATGGCTTGAACCTCTGATTCTGGGTTCGCCAACCTCAAACGCGAACTTCCACAAAATGTCAAGTTTGCGCAAACCATGTGCACCGCAATTGACTTCAATGGGCAGGCAACTTTAAAAACTGCGAGGAGAGGGCCAGCGCATACCACAAAAAACTGCATCTGAAATGATCAACAGCTCACCTTTTCAGCACCTCTAATACGCTATCTGCACAATTCGCATTCAAATCAGATGCAAAACATATGCATAACTACTATTAATTACCATGCAAACAGGAAACACAGGATGCACCCCCCCCCCTTTTTTTTCAAACTTTAAAAATTGCAAACACTGTTTCTGGCCACAAAAGTGATGGAAAAGATGTTTCAAAGGGCTCTAACACCTGGAGGGGGCATGGCTGAGTGGGATAGATGCGAAAAGTCCCGGGCAAAATTACGCATTTAATGCACAGCAGGGTTATAATCCCTAAAGGGTAGAAATCACATTGCATTCCTAAAATGGAGGCATAAAGTGCTTTAAAACATCTTGCATGTGTAGACATGGATCACCAGGTAGTGTAAGTAGTGTTCTGCGTCACAGTGACAGACCAAACTCACTGTGTAACGCACTGCAAACAGATGGCCAAGTTGGTGCGCACGATGGCGAGAGTGCAGGTGATGGCGGATTTCCAGCCCATATGGTCGGGCTGAGGTAGCTCAGTGACAGAACAACAGTGACTGTCCAGCTGATTGAATTTGTTCTGTCCACAATGAAGCAACAACCTTATTATCTTGGGTGTGTCCCCAACACACTCATATAAGTAATTGCTTCATTGTGATACGCAAGCCCCTTCACCGCGGCTTCTTATAAAGTTAAAATTAAAGTCATACAAGAGAAAATGATCTAGATATACATATGTGAATGCTAAAGAACAAAAAAAATACCAGCTCAAAATGTTACACAATGGAGTATCAAGAAGCAAGGTAACAATAAGAATACACAGAAGGAGGTCTTATGCAACCTATTTATGGTACCAATACTAAGCCCCATGGGCTGGTACCATATAACATAGGTCTGATTGAGTAGCTATCTACATTCAGAGGGCGACACAGCCCACCATAAGCTAAATACTTAGTGTGTATCTTATAAAAAGAATATGATTTCTTAGAGCAACACAAACAAAAATATAAACTAGTACTACTAAGGGTAGGGTACTAACATCTACTCGGTCAGAACTGATAAAAGAAAAATAATCTAGTTTATATAAACTATGATTGAGGTAAGAGTCTATGATTTAACTGGGGATACTGTAACCATGTGTTAGGAAGATCAACACTTATAGTGGATGATGGAGTTCTACTGCTGAGTTTTTCTTCTAGGGATATATTACGATTGGCCATTGATATTAGTTTAGAAATTGAGAGTTGGTCTGCCGTTTTCCAATTGTTAAAGATAAGGGATTGTACCGTCAACATAATGTGGCATGTCTGTGGTTATATTTTTTGGGGGATCTTAGCTAAGTCTATTAACAGAAGGGCAAATTGGGGAGATAATCTAAAATTTCTCAGGAAGAAATGTTTGATCAAATCCTCAATTTGTAACCAGAAACGCTGTATTATTGGACATTCCCAAGTCACTCATATGGACTAATGTACTGGTGGAGGTGGAGCAGTGCCAGCATAAGGGGGAAGCATCAGAAGAAAATAATTATATTTTTCTTGGAGTATAATGCCACTTAAAAAGTAATTTGCGCAACAGTTCCCAGTGAGAATTGCATCTGGAGTATTTATGAATTAAGGTGTTAGTTTTTTTAAGCTGGCTAGGCGTAATGGAAAAATCGAGGTCAAATGACCATGTATGGGAGTATTTCAATAGAGGTGAAACAGGAGCATTAATCAATTCTTGATACCAAACCGATATATACCACCTGCAAAGTAACCTTTATAATTGAGCATCGTTAATATGTGGTCCCTACGCGGGTCTTGGTCTTTCCACGGCTCAATTTTCAATGGCAGAGAGTACAGATGGCATTGCTCTCATCTGAAGCAGACACACACAAAAATGTTCACACCGCTGAGCCCTGGGGTGATGGCACTTTGGTGATGGCTGCCGACGGAGTGTTAAGTGGGGTGCCAGAATCAGAGCAGGAGGAGGAAGATATGTCACGCTTCCGTGCGGAAGCTGAGGAAGATGAGGTTTTCGGAGTTAAATAGTCAACTATGTGCTGACAATATTGGGGGTTGATGGCACGTGCCTTCTTCTGAACACTGTACTTTGGTCAAGGGCTGCACAAAATCACGACAGCGCAACCTCAAACAGACCTGCCAGGTGGCCTGCCTCTGCCTCTGCCTCTTGTTTTGTCCATATTGGGGAGATGAAGTGAAAGGTATGCACTGACTTGACTAATACAATGCGCGGTTGCACAGATGCAGTGAATAGGTTGCAATGACTGCTGGTACAACAATGTGCAGTTACACAGGTGCAGTGAACTAATGGCTGTGAATCAGTTAATTCCCACCACATAACTCCTGCGGACTGTCAAATGGAGCGGATGTGCTGCTAACAGTAGCAGTGGTGTCTGTCAGCTGAGTGTTAAGTGGAGTGCCAGAATCAGAGCAGGAGGAGAAAGATATGTCCCGGTTCCATGCGGAAGCTGAGGAAGATGAGGTGTTCTGTGTTAAATAGTCAACTACGTCCTGACAATCTTGGGAGTTGATGGCACGTGCCTTATGAACACTGTTTTTTGGTTGAGAGCCGCACAAAATCACGTCAGCACGAACTCAAACAGAACTACCTGGTGGCCTGCTTCTGGTTCTGCCTCTGCCTGTTGTTTTGTCCATATTGGTGGGGATGAAGTGAAAGGTATGCACTGACTTGACTAATACAATGTGCAGTCACACAGATGCAGTGAAAGGTATACACTGACTGCTGGTATAATACAATGTGCAGTCACACAGATGCAGTGAAAAGGTATGCACTGACTGTTATATAAAACAGTGTGCAGTCACACAGATGCAGTGAAAGGTATGCAGTGACTGGTAGTATAATACAATGTGCAGTCACACACATGCAGTGAAAGGTATACACTGACTGCAGGTATAATACAATGTGCAGTCACACAGATGCAGTTAAAGGTACTGACTGCTGATATTATACAATGTGAAGTCATACAGATTCAGTGAAAGGTATGCACTGACTGCTGGTATAATACAATGTGCAGTCACACAGATGCAGTGAAAGGTATACACTGACTGCTTCTATAATACAACGTGAAGTCACACAGATGCAGTGAAAGGTATGCACTGACTGCTGTATAATGATGAGACAAATACACTTGAAACCCTATAATGAGAATCTGTTATGGAGGGTAAGTCTGCCATCCATTCAAGTGAAAGGTGTGCACTGACTGGTATAATACAATGTGCAGTCACAGAGATGCAGTTAATGGTACTGACTGCTGGTATAATACAAAGTGCAGTCACGCAGATGCAGTAAAATATATGCAGTGACTGGTGGTATAATGCAATGTACAGTCACAAAGATGCAGTGAAAGGTACTGACTGCTGGTATAATACAATGTGCAGTCACACAGATTCAGTGAAAGGTATGCAGTGACTGGTGGTATAATACAATGTGCAGTCACACAGATGCAGTGAAAGGTATACACTGACTGCTTCTATAATACAACGTGAAGTCACACAGATGCAGTGAAAGGTGCACACTGACTGCTGGTATAATACAATGTACAGTCACACAGATGCAATGAAAGGTATACACTGACTTCACATTATATTATACCAGAAGTCAGTGCATACCTTTCACTTCATCTGCAACTGCGGCTGCAAGAACAAAACAAAAGGCATGTGCATGTGTCAATTACCCTTCGTGATCGTTACCTTGCCGCAGTGAAGAGACTTGCGTATCACAATGAAGCAATAACTTTAATGAGTGTGTTGGGGGGCACACCCAAGATAATAAGATTGTTGCTTCATTGTTGAAAGACCAAATTCGATCAGCTGGACAGTCACTGTTGTTCTGTCATTGAGCTATCTCAGCCCGACCATATGGGCTTGAAAACCGCCATCGCCTGCACTCTCGCCATGGTACGCACCAGTCCAGCATGGCCGTCACTACAGAAACAGCTGTTTGCGGTGCGTTACACAGTGAGTTTGGTCTGTCAATGTGAAGCAGCACACTACCTACAATACCTGCTGATCCATGTCTACACACACAAGATGTTTTCAAGCACTTTATGCCTCCAATTAAGAAATGCAATGCAATTTCTTCCCTTTAGGGATTATAACCCTGCTGTGCGTCAAATCCGGATTTTTCCCCGGGACTTTTGGCGTGTATCCCACTCCCCCATGCCCCCCTCCAGGTGTTAGACCCCTTGAAACATCTTTTCCATCACTTTTGTGGCCAGAAACAGCGTTTGTAGTTTTTCAAGTTCGCCTGCCCATTGAAGTCTATTGTGGTTGGCCCGGTTCGCGCAAACTTGAACTTTTGTGGAAGTTTGTGTTCGAGTTTAGCAAACCCAACATCAGAGGTTTGAGCCATCTCTACCCTGTACTTTACATTCCTAGACCAATAAATATGCCTGCATCAGAGTGAAGGTGAAATATAAAATGACATGTGGGCTTGAGGGAAAAAAACAAACAAACTTATTTTATAACTTTCGCCAATTTTATTTGAAGTATGTGTGTGTATGTGTGTTTTATTTTAGAGTCCTTACTTTTTATTTCAGTGTCCTTACTATCAGTCTATCACCGTAAAGGAAAGCTAAAGTGAAAAACAAATATAAAAAAAAAACAGATACGTACCTGTGGAGTGGGAAGGCCCTGGATATTCTTAAAGCAGAATAGCTTTAAAAATATCCCCTACATTTAAACACCACATTTTCTTCTTCCTTTATTAAACTCAAAAGCAAGAGATGTCCACCACTGGAAGACTTGTAAGTTATTGGTTGTTCACTACAGCTAGTGATCAAAGGTAAGCCAAAATCTGTATCAGCCATCAGATGTAATTTTAGTTCATACATATAGCTCTCTATGCTGCCGACGGCAGTGTGTCCACTACCAGATGGGTTAGGCAATGTTACATGATTCCAAGTATAATGGACTGTTGCCATTTTGGCTGATATCTCTGTCCTTTTTCAAGTGGGTAATGCACTGAATTATGCATCACCACTTCCTTTTATACTCCTCTCCTTCCCTTCCAACCAATCCCTAACCAATAGAACCTGATGGGGAACTGTGAGGTCAGAGCAGGCCGATGGGGCTAAAGTACCATAAAACGTGAAATTCTGCCCTCCGACTTCCTGTTCCACCTTTCCGACGGACTTCCGTTTTCAAAATACGCAATTCCATATTAGTAAGTGGACTTCCGCCTTACCCAACAACAGAATTCTGGAAGTACGTCATGTGGTCGCAAAAAGTATAAAGCTTGCGTTCCACCTATCTTAAACCGCCATACGTGACTCATATGCGGAAATAAGAACCCCCACAATGAGCTGCATACATAGAATACAATTATAATAAACAGCAGAAACAACGCAAGTCGGTGCGGAAAATATTTAGTAGCTACAGTAGGCATGGCTACAAGAGTATAATAACCATTAAGTATATCCACAAGGACTATCATATTTTTAAACACCCAATCGCCAAATCCCCACTATAGTGAAACACCATACAAACTCCCCATGGATTCGCCAGTCTCAACCCTCTGTCATTTCCTATTCCTATAGTCCTCAAAGCAGGCTGGGATAGCCAGAATGTGAAGTCCCAGCCGTGTGGGGCTTTACACCCGGAGCTATACCAGCCCACATGGTCCACTCCATGGCAGGGGGGTACATTGAAGGAGAGGGGTGGACAAACATGCAACCTTACTCAAACACTTCTGGGTGGAGATTTTGTCCAGCCAGGATCAGGCATTCTGAAGGAAGGTAGTTCACGTGGCCACAAACCCCTGGGGACAGTAGATCTACCAGCATTCTTTAGAAACCAGGGATGCGCTGGACATCGTGGACACTAAGCACTTCGGCAATTGGAGCTTTAAAGAGAACCTGGACTGAAAATAAAAAAGTCAAAATAACCATACACAGGTCATACTTACCTCCTGTGTAGTCTACTTCTCAATCTATTTCTCCTCTCCTGCGTCCCATTTGTCCGCTGTGATCAATGGATTTCTCCGTCCTCCATTTTAAAAATGGTCATTACCCCATAACAGCTTCCTGGTCAGCACACTGTTAGGCTCTAATATCGCCTACTCGAGCCATGGGGAAACATGGAAACTACCTTGCACAGCTGTAACTGACAGCTGCTGATATTTAACTGACAGCAACTGGTATATTTCAGTTCTGACAAAATATTGTCAGGATTGGAAGGGATCATTGTAAGAATAAAATTGTGAGCCTCTGAGAGAAACTGATGGTGAGGTTAGTATGTAATATTCATTTGCAAGAACATTGTGTGTTTATTTTATATAATTGTACTCACTTAAGGTTCCCTTTAAGATAGATGATAGAAGCCCTGTTAGAGATGGGGCTATTAAGCAGCCCGCATAGGTAAGTTAATTTAACGCTGCACCCCCACACATACACCCACACGCACACACACATACACACACACACACACACACACGCACGCACGCACGCACACACACACACACATCACACACACACACGCACACACATACACACACACACACACACACGCACGCACGCACGCACGCACACACACACGCACGCACGCACGCACACACACACACACACACACACACTCGCACACACACACACACACGCACACACACGCACGCACACACACACGCACACACACACACACACACACACATACACACATACACACACACGCACACAAACACACACGCACACACACACGCACACACACACACACACACACACACACACACACGCACGCACACACACACGCACACACACACACACACTCGCACACACACTCGCACACACACACACACACACACACACACACACACACACACACACGTACGTACGCACACACACACGCACACACACACACACGCACACACACACACATATACACACACAGGCGCACACACATAAACACACACACACCACATACACACACACACACACACACACACACACACACACACACACACACACACACACACACACACACACACACACACACACACACACACACACACACACACACACACACACACACACACACTGTACACACACACACACAGCACACATTTACAAAATTGCCTTGGGGGGATGTTTATTTGGTCAATATTTTTACATTTAACCTCCCTGGCGGTTCATTTCTGTCTGGAATTAGGATTCAAAAGTGGTACATTTTTTTTCTTCATGAACTTTAGGCCTCCAATTGTTAAGTCATTACTCACCGAAATATATCAGAATAAAGGCCTGGTAGACATTATGTATATAAATAAAAAACTGGAACACAAAATTGTTGAAGTAATTAAATTTATCAATAATCTGAAAGAATAGAAAAACTACAAATAAGGCAGCAGATTATGCAGTATGTACCATGGGTTGCAAAAGTATTCGGCCCCCTTGAAGTTTTCCACATTTTGTCATATTACTGCCACAAACATGAATCAATTTTATTGCAATTCCACATGAAATACCAACACAAAGTGGTGTACACATGAGAAGTGGAACGAAATTCATACATGATTCCAAACATTTTTTACAAATAAATAACTGCAAAGTGGTGTGTGAATAATTATTCGCCCCCTTTGATCTGAGTGCAGTCAGTTGCCTATAGACATTGCCTGATGAGTGCTAATGACTAAATGGAGTGCACCTGTGTGTAATCTAATGTCAGTACAAATACAGCTGCTCTGTGAGGGCCTCAGAGGTTGTCTAAGAGTATATTGGGAGCAACAACACCGTGAAGTCCAAAGAACACACAAGACAGGTCAGGGATCAAGTTATTGAGAAATTTAAAGCAGGCATAGGCTACAAAAAGATTTCCAAAGCCTTGAACATCCCACGGAGCACTATTCAAGGGATCATTCAGAAATGGAAGGAGTATGGCACAACTGTAAACCTACCAAGACAAGGCCATCCACCTAAACTCACAGGCCGAACAAGGAGAGCGCTGATCAGAAATGCAGTCAAGAGGCCCATGGTGACTCTGGACAAGCTGCAGAGATCTACAGCTCAGGTGGGAGACTCTGTCCATAGGACAACTATTAGTCATGCACTGTACAAAGTTGGCCTTTATGGAAGAGTGGCAAGAAGAAAGGCATTGTTAACAGAAAGCATAAGAAGTCCCATTTGCAGTTTGCCACAAGCCATGCGGGGGACACAGCAAACATGTGGAAGAAGGTGCTCTGGTCAGATGAGACCAAAATGGAACTTTTTGGCCAAAATGCAAAACGCTATGTGTGGCGGAAAACTAACACTGCACATCACTCTGAACACACCATCCCCACTGTCAAATATGGTGGTGGCAGCATCATGCTGCGGGGGTGCTTCTCTTCAGCAGGGATAGGGAAGCTGGTCAGAGTTGATAAGAAGATGGATGGAGCCAAATACAGGGCAAACTTGGAAGAAAACCTCTTGGAGACTGCAAAAGACTTGAGACTGGGGTGGAGGTTCACCTTCCAGCAGGACAATGACCCTAAACATAAAGCCAGGGCAACAATGGAATGGTTTAAAACAACACATATCTATGTGTTAGAATGGCCCAGTCAAAGTCCAGATCTAAATCCAATTGAGAATCTGTGGCAAGGTCTGAAAACTGCTGTTCACTAACGCTGTCCATCTAATCTGACTGAGCTGGAGCTGTTTTGCAAAGAAAAATGGGCAAGGATTTCAGTCTCTAGATGTGCAAAGCTGGTAGAGACATACCCTAAAAGACTGTAATTGCAGCAAAAGGTGGTTCTACAAAGTATTGACTCAGGGGGCTGAATAATTATGCACACCCCACTTTGCAGTTATTTATTTGTAAAAAATGTTTGGAATGATGTATGATTTTCGATCCACTTCTCACATGTACATCACTTTGTATTGGTCTTTCACGTGGAATTACAATAAAATTGATGCATGTTTGTGGCAGTAATGTGACAAAATGTGGAAAACTTCAAGGGGGCCCAATACTTTTGCAACTCACTGTACTTATATACACCTAATACACCTCTCGTGTGTGGTATATTTTAAAGCAGGGAATTGTACACAGGGCAACATCACAATCGGGGCAGTAGAATCATGACTCTTTCCTGATTTTTTTCCCCTTCTCATTGGTCTTGCTGCAACATACAGCACATGTCCTGGTTTGGGCATTTTTTGGGGGGAGTTGGTGGAATGTATTCCTTTAAATGATGGCCAGTGAGGCTCTCCGGGTTTACCACACAGGAGGCATGGCGCCCAACTCTGGCATCTGCTGCAATCTGGTACTTCAGACAGATGCATTCGCACAGTTTCCAGATGAAGTCAGTGTGCGTCACTGGCCTGTCACTTCGCTGCTTGTGGAGAATGTAGGTGTTCCAGATGCTTTGCTCCAGGAGATGGTGGGAAATCTTTTTGTAATATTTTTTCTGTTGTTTCCTTAAGGCAGGATAAAAAGTGACTGCCTGGTCAGCTCTGCCCATGCCACCCATGGTGATGTTGTAGTCCACCACAGTTTTTCAATGTCTTTTCCTCCTCTCGTTCTGATGGGGACAGTGGAGGTGTCGTAAACTGTGGAGAGGAGACAATTCTCTTTTTTGTCCCGCCACTGGAGAGCTCAAATTTTCCCCTTCTGCCAAGCAGCTATCTCCCCAGTCTTCAACTTCTGCTTGGCAAAGGCCGATGGCATCTACAGCCTGTTAGGCCTAACGGTGCAGTAGGTGTCAATCTTATGCTTTATAAGAATCTCAGACAGTTCAGAGGAGGTATAGAAATTGTCCGTGGGGACACAATAGCCTTTGTCCACTAAAGGCTCCAGAAGGGACAGTACAGACAATGTTGCCACTCCATAGTTGCTAAACCTGGGGCAAAATTTGGTGCCTTTTTCCCGTATATAATATAGTGTTCCAAATGTGTCTGGTACCTGACTCACACAGCAAGTATGACTTGATCCCAAAGCTGGCCCGCTTGGAAGATATGTATTGAAGCCACCTCAGTCTCCCCTTATAGGCCATCAGGATCTCATCCATGCTGATGTCCCTCTGTGGCACATAAGTGGTCCTGATGTTTTCAACTACCATCTGGTAGACCTCCCAGATCTTCTTTAGTTTTGGATCAGGGTGGGTGGACTCTTCAAAGGTGTCATTGTTGGCAAAGTGTAGCAATTTCATTATGAGGGAAAACCGGTGCTCAGACATCACCGTTCCAAAGAAAGGGGTCACAATTATTTTATTGGTGGTCCAGTACCATTTCTGCAGGGGCTTCCCCACCACTCCCTGCAGAATAATAGGGCCCAAGAACAACCAGATATCTGCTTTGGTTACCGGCTCCCATGTCCTGCTCCTTGAAAAGCGCCCTTGTGGAGCAGCCAGTTGTTGGGTGGCATAGCAGTTAGTCTCCTCCACTATCTTTTCAATAACCACGTCCAAGAAGAAGAGCTGCAGGTAAGCCGGGGGTTGCACTTGCACACATTCTTCCGGCCAGGCTCCCCAGTAAAAGGAAAACATTGGGGTGGTGGAGAAACCTGAGAAAGGTCAATGGGGCACCTAACCCGAACATCACTGACCTAGGTGGTGATGGAGTCACTGTTATTGTCGCTGTCAGATGAAAGATCCCCAGGTGCGTCACTGTCACTTGAGTCCACCAGTGACTGAAGATCACTGTCCTCCAACTCCACCAGCTCTTCTGCAGTTAGATGGATTCTAGAGGATGACGCCATAGTAAATGACAGGCAGGCAGAGGTCGGTGCAAACGGCAGGTAGAGAGTTGTCAAATAAAGGCAGAGGTCAGTACAGGCAGCAGGAAAAGAGTAGTCAAAGTCCAGGCAAAAATGGCTACAAGTAATCAATCAAAATCCAGGCAGAAGGCAGTGAGTATAGTCAAAGTCCAGGCAAAAATCAGCAACAGGTAATCAATCAAAATCCAGGCAGAAGGCAGAGAGAATAGTCAAAGTCCAGGCAAAAATCGGCAACAGGTAGGCAGAAAAATCAGATCAGAAGCACTTAAAGATCAGAGATCACACAGATCACAGCCAGCTCAGCAAAAGGCAACATTGCACTGGATACAGATCCCCTTGTATCCAATATAATGAAAATTTGACCCAATCAGAAGCTTTTATTTTGTTTTCAACGTCCCTCCCCTGAGACCCCACGTCACCCCCCGACGTAATGCCGCACCGCCGCATTGCCACCCTCGGCAAACCTAATTGGCCGCCGGGTCCCTGGAAGATCAAAGTGGCTATGGGGATTCCGGCGGCCGGGGGAAGAAGCCTGGGCCCCGCTGACGAGTGCCGATTGCACGCGGGACCCAGGAACGCAGAGGGAGCAGCAATTTGAGCCAGCCCAAGCTGAGCTCGGGCTTACCGCTCCTGGCATGTGTAACTCAGCCCGAGATCAGCTCGGGAATACCGCCAGGGGTGGTTAAAGTGCTTAGGTTGCTTTAAGATCCGGTAAAACTGAATAACTTGAGACAATAGGGAGCAGGGCCAGATTTACCATAAGGCACTGTAGGCATGTACCTATAGGCGCCTGATGATGGAAAGGGGGCCCACTCCCCTCAGCGAGCATTTCCCTCCTTCTCTATGCAGAGTTCAGAGCAGAGTGTAAATGCAAGGTTACTCACCCAGCTCTAGACATTTCACTGAGGAGATCTCCCTTCAGTCAGGGCCCCCTCTAGCTACTTAATACTGAGGTTCCTCTAGCTACCTAATACTTGGGGGCACCTCTAACTATGTAATATTGAGGGTACTTTTGGCTACATAATACTAAGGGGCACATGTAGCTGTCTATGACGAGCAAGGGAAGTAAGGGAGAAGTGACGGCTGGGGCAGCCAGCACACTTGCTGTGCAGTTCAGTGGGGGGGTTTGTAGGTTCATGGAGGGCGAGATCTAGGGTGCCAGGACATCTGTGCCTATAGGCTTCTGTGAGGTCAATCCGGGCCTGAGAGGGAGCTCTCAGTCCAGCTAGTTTTCCATAAACCCAGCTATCTACCAATTGCACAGTACAGACTCGAGCTCAACTCTTGATGATAAGCACTTGAGAAAGGGCCTAAACCCAAAATGTTGTGCTAGTCGGACTATGTAGTCAGTATTTCGTTGCTAATGAAGCATAAAGGAAAATATCCTAAAGAGTTGTGCTCCAATCTTCTTTGTGCAATTGACCTGCGAAGTAGGTCATTTTCGCAGGGGACAGTATAATAGAGGTCACTGTGAAAAAGGATGGTATAGTGATTAACACAACATACCAAAAGGATATTGTTGGTGCCACATATCCAGCAGTTATGTGGGTTAAGGCCAATCTCCTAGAGTGGTCCCTACACTAAAGCTGGACGCAACTGCATCCTACACATTCAACGCACCCTACACATACAGCCTGATTGAGCAACTACCATTTGTTGCTGTGTATTGTTTGGTGTGTGCAGAGATACGGTGGGAATCTGCCGGTAGTAGACCCCCCCCCCCCTCCCCCTGTCAGACTGCACCCTACCAGGTTAGGGGCTTATGGTCCTGTGGACGACCTCAGGTAAGTCTGCTCTTAGGTTTTTTATCCTATATTAGACATGTGTGATATAAGATCCCCCCCCACCACCACCACCATCCACATATAATTGTTAGATTGCCTTTGTGTCACTCTTTGGTTGACAGGCATCATTTTCACTTTTATTGTTATCATCAATGATCACAATCTATATTTTTTAGTTATAGTCATGCCTTAAGTGAATTTATTCTTTAATTAGCATGCCATAAACAAATTCAAGAAAACAAGTTACACGTGCCACTTATGTCCTTTGAAGCTAATTAGAGACCAGCATACTTTATACACTCGGGAGATGGATACAGAAGTGTCTCTATCCCTCGGGAATTTGCTCTCTCCTTCCCTCCGGTTATAAATTGCCCCGGCACTTAGGAAAGTGCGTTGCTTTGAGGCCTCACAGATGAATTAATCTATAACTCTAAATCAGTTTCAGCTCATCTTCATATCCCCCAAGATAAACACACTGTAAGTAGAATTTTGAAATACAAAGGAAGAGGAAATGTTGTATCTACTTTATTCAATTCCAAATTGTATTTTCTTTTCTTTATAATTAAATAAGTGGGTTATGTTTTGACCCACAACTGTTTAAGTTTGTTCAATATTATAAATAAACACAAAGATAGCTAGTAAAATGTATGAGGAAGCTCCATTTTTATTTTTCACTGTCTCAGCATTGATCCAAAAGTGATTTGAAGGAGAACTCTTTGAAGTTTCACTAGACCAGTGTCTGAAAAAAATAACTGCTTGTCCCACTGAAATGTTTGTCCTTATCAAAGCTTTCATTGTTACAGAGTTGATTTGCTAATGGAACAAGTACAATGACTTGGTCCTGAGGGCTAAAATTCTTGAAGAAAAAGCAGTAGTCCCCAGGCTCAACCGCAAACTTTTGTTACCAGGGAGTCAATCAGTGTAGCACCCCGATCCACCAGAGGTGCAGGAAGGCAACACAGAAAGAAAGAAGATCACTGGGTCTCAACCTGGATTTTGCAATTATAGCTTTGGCTTTATTAGCACCATAGTGGCAGACTGCTACTATGGTGCTAATAAAGCCAAAGCTATAATTGCAAAATCCAGGTCGAGACCCAGTGATCTTCTTTCTTTCTGGGCTACAATTCTTGATACATCCCATGCATGAACAAGGATAGATTTATTATTATTATTATTATTATTTTGCTTCCAGGACAACTTTCGTGTTTCTCCTCTTCCATGTACAGCAGATCTCCTCCAATTCCATATTTATTTCCCCTCTTCATATATGACATTTATGTACAGCAGCACCTCTCTTTTATATACAGGTCCCTTGTGCAGCCCCTCCTGCCCACCATGTGTTGCTTTCCATTTGCAGCCTCCCTTTTACACTTGCAGCCTTCTCTTTTATGTGCTACAACCTCTTTTACAATGGATTCCTTATACAGGATCCACCAAAGACCAGAGCCTTTGTGGTCTTAACAAAAATTCTGCTACATTGCCTGACACAGACAAGACACAGATCATTTGTGACGATCGGTGTCAGCTAGAACAGATATTCTGAATATTGGCGATCTGCAGTATCACCAATAATAAAGATGTTATACCTGATTATGTGGTGATCTGCAGAATCACCAATAATACAAGTATAGCAAGTCACACAGGACACTGGAAAATAAGTGTGAAAACAACTGTAATCAAGATTCACAACGTAGTGGAAATGTCCACCACACGGCAATTCCTCAGAGGTGTGGTTACCTCTGAATGCAAACCCCGTGTGTGAGATCCTCTAATAGGGCAAAGGAGGAGTCTTGGCCTCTAGCAGTAACGGTCTGCTAGGGCAGTCGTCTCGGAGAGGCAGGCCTCAGAGATAACCCTACAGTGGGAGACGTTCCACTGAAGGGAGAAAGGTCAGGCAAATAGAGGTTCGGCAACAGTACAGGCAGCGACAGTACAGAAACGTGAGACGAGAGAGTGGTCGGTAATCAGGCAAAGGTTCGGCAACAGAGAGGTAAGTAAAGGTACAAAATCGTAAGGAAAGGAGTAATCGGTAATCAGGCAAAAGGTTCAGCAACAGATAAGGCAGAAAAGCAGAAGTATAGAGTCAGGAGGCAGGATCAGAATCAGAGTTTAGCCAAAACTCATACACAAGAAATCAAATACAATATGAGCAATATCCTAGTCTTGGTGTGAAATCCGTAGCATCAACACCAGGGATCTAGTCTAAGGCCTGAGCGCTAGCACACGAGGTATTCGCAACAGCAGACGAGGAGCAACTGACACACAGCTCCTTATATGCTGGGAGTGCTTCTGCAGCTCCACCCAGCCGCCCAGCCAATCCAACAGCTAGCTGGAGTCAGCTGACCGGCGAGTCAGCTGACTCTCCGTCTAGCTGCATAAAGGTCCTGCCGCCGGGCACGCGCACGCCTACCCTGTGCCCTGTGTGCGGCCGAAGGACCTGTGTGTGACAGCGAGGCGGGGACCGCCGCCGGCTGACATGCGGAGACGGCGTCTATGTCGCTCTCCGCTGCGGCGGCATCCCCGCCGCCTGTTACACCATTTACATTGTGCTTTTCTCCCAGCAGACTCAAAGCGCAAAAGCTGCAGCAACTAGGGTGCTCTCTGTAGACAGTAGCAGTGTTAGAGAGTCTTGTCCAAGGTCTCCTAACTGAAAAACCTAATAGAGGATTCATCCAAGACCAGAGCCTTTTGTGGTCTTTCTAAAAAATCAGCCACAGTGCATGAGAGTTGAATTGTCCAGTATCACATCATGAGACACAGTGAAGGTCTCTGCCTTTATGTCCTAGTCCTTCCTTATTTCTAAAACTCAATATAGAGCAAACAAAAACTTTTTTTCACCACTAGAATTACCTCCCTTAACTGATAACAATCAAAGCAGTCAATGCTGCAATAATCCCAGTCTCTCTATCATGGCATAAGGATTTGTGCCTCATATTGCCTAGTTGAAGAGGGTCTGTTTTAAATGTTCGGGATGCCAGAGCTCACCTAGTGGTCCAGGATAGAGAGGAACCATGGAAAGCAATCATGTGGTTGTAAACTTGATTTCTAAAAAATATTTTTTTTTCCAAGTCTCCCACTTACAAGTAGAATTTTTGGACTGACATTTTTGTGAAGAGATGGAGAGACACTTTGAGGCAATTTACCATGAATATAAAACACAATGATGAATAAACCTGAGTTGGAATTTACCTGTACTAGTTCTCAAATGGCTCAGAAGTTATTATATTTTTAGTTGTATCCTCTTGACTTTCGATTCTGGTTTCTGGTTACATATCTCGATGCTGAGGACTTGTTATCTACTCAGTTTCCTGTTCCTCCTTGTCTTTGTAACTCTTTTTCTTTTTCTTTTTTCAGGCACCTGATACTTGAGCTAAAAATTCATATTTTGTATTTACCAACATTTACGGAAGACCTGGGTTGTCAAGTGTGCACATTCACGTGCATGCAGGGTAAAATGTAAAATTAAGGAAAACTCTAGAGGAGCTCTGTTATTGCGTACAGTACTTATCCTCTCCACTTGTGTCATCCATTACTGCAGTTTACTGAGTGGGCTCTTCAAGTAAATCTTTACTGATGATCAAAAAGTATACATAGTTGAAACCACAAAAGAGCTAAACAACTGAAATATGATCATTTTTCCTGCACCATAAGACATAACTTATAAACAATGATCTTGGGTGAAATCTTTCTCCAGTTTTGATTAATATTGTTCTTTCTATAAATTATGTGTGAGGCCAATCAGACACAAGTCACACAGATTTATTTACTTGGGTTCCAAGGTTTATACAAATTCAAATTTATATTTTTTGTTGGTTTTTTTTTATCTTATATTTTGGTACTCAGTGGTAACCTTCTAATTTTCACCTTGGTGACCACTACAGATCATCTTAAAATCCCGATGTTCATTTTTTTGAAACACTTGGCTATCACAGATGTCCTTCTGACGACTACCGTAGTGCCCTTGATGCTGCACATTATATTGGTTGATGAATGTACCCTCACATTGATTAGTTGTATTGCCCAGCTGTATTGCTTTGGCATTTTTGGATGTGTTCAAATTTTTCTCATTGCTGCTATGTCCTATGATCGATATTTGGCTATTTGTATACCATTGCGCTATGCCTCCCTTATGAACATTCACATTTGTCTCCAACTGGTTATTGGATCATGGTTCTCAGGTGTCCTGTTAATATCAAGTGAAGTATTTGTGTTGTGTCAGTTTCACTTCTGTGGGCTTAATTATATCGACCATTTCTTCTGTGATTTTGGGCCAATTGTAGAACTATCTACGTCAGTCAAATTTAATTTCATGATACAAGACATCACAACTTCTGTATTTTTGATTGCTTGTCCATTTGCATTCATAGTCATAACCTATGCCTGTATCTCGTTTGCCATTATGAAGATATCTTCTGCTAATGGGCGAAGAAAGGCCTTCTCCACTTGTAGCTCCCACCTGACCACAGTTTGCACTTATTACGGGACTTTAATCACTGTTTACATAGTTCCAACTGACTACAGCTCAGCGAACACAAATAAATACATGTCTTTGCTGTACCTTGTGGTGACCCCAGTAATGAACCCCATCATCTACAGCCTAAGGAATAAAGAAATCAAGAGGACTTTGTTTAAGCTACTCAGACAATCTCTATAGGATTTATTTGTCTGATTCAGGTGACATTTTGGCCTCGTACTTCTACATTTCTACATCTTTTACATTTTGCTGTTCATGTGAATCAGAAGTATGTATTCTAAGCTGAATGCCTAAAATGCTTTTCAAGAATATGTTTTTGAATAGATATGAATAAGCAGAGTGACAAATAGACAAGTTTAGGCAAAAGTTAATAAAAATTAACTCCATTTACAGCTTTTTCTGTAGGAATGATTTGGTGAAACACGGATAAGGAAATCTGATGCTGTTTTAATAGCTTTGAACATTGGGGAAATTTACACTTTTACATGACTTGTTAAAATCCAGCTCATCCCTTGTCCTGGGATGGTCCCATTTCTTGTCCCAACAGACAAAGCCACTTTTACAAAAATAAAAACATTCTTGAAAATGTGTTTTCTTGTTCCGTTAACGCCTATGCATTTGTTTAAAGTACATTTGTTCATGCCCATATATTGTTCGGGAATATAGTCATTTATGTAAAAAAAAGTAACATTTTCACAAAATGTATGGCAAACAAAAATGGCCATATTTGCCCATCACTGCCCAGTACTTTACATTCCTAGACCAATAAATATGCCTGCATCAGAGTGAAGGTGAAATATAAAAATGACATGTGGGCTTGAGGAAAAAAACCAAAAACCTTCTTTCGTAATTTTGGCCAGTTCTATTTGAAGTGTGTGTGTTTTATGAGTCTTTACTTTTTATTTCAGTGTCCTTACTATCAGTCTATCCACCATAAAGGAAATGTGAAGTGAAGCACAAATAAAAAAAACCAGATACTTACCTATGGAGTGGGAAGGCCCTGGATATTCTTAAAGCACAATTGTGCCACAGAGACTGTGTACAACAAAGACTGTGCATACAGTTGCTGTTGAATGATTTTATGGAGATGTATGTGTGTCTTTTGGAGGTAGGAAGTAAGTCTGCTCCAAGAAGTTTCAGCATGTAGTGTTGGTGGTATAATGGTTAGGATAGCAGCCTACCATGTGGTAGGCCTGTGTTCAAATCCTGGGCCTGGCCAATATATGTGAGTTGGCTTTTAAAATCTTACAAATCCATAAGCAAGCTCATTTTTCTCTTGGATATATCATCAAGGCCGGATTTCTGGCAAGGCCACATAGGCCATGGCCTAGGGCACCAGAAATTTAGGGGCGGCTCAGTGAGGGGCAGTAAAGCTGTTTTATGCAGCCATCCCTATCTACAAGAAAAGCTTTAATCTTTGAACTCTCTGTCCTGTACTTGTGTCATCCCTGCAAGTCCTGTAAGCGCTATCCTGCAGGTACACATCAGCCTAACTCACATGGAGACACAATGGGTCCATCATTAATGAGATAGCAAACAGAACATAAAAGTTAAGGAAAATATAACTTATAATCTATACGCATATTACTGAAATAGCTATTGTCTGAGACATCCAATGATAGATAGTAAGTAGATTTCTCATTGGGGCACACAGAGACAACAACCATACAGATGGTATACTGTATTTGGCCTTGGGCGGTAAAAAGTACAAATCCGGCCCTGTATATCATACGGGTACATGCTAGGCTGGCTTCAGCATGTGGTGGTATAGTGGTGAAGAGGTTAAATTCCCGGCCAAGGTATGTAATCTGGCTGTTGAAATTCTACAATTCCCTGGAAGATGAGACTCTCCTCCCTCCGGGAGGAGAAAGTGAGGGTGCAGTGAGGAGGGAGAGAAGGACAAAGAGAACAGTGTATAGGGTCTATGGGCTACCATGTAGCATAAACAAGGTTCCATTTGCGATTATTTTAATTTTTCTGTCGGAATCCGGAATTCCGCGGAATTTCGTAAAAATCCGGCGGAATTTTCATAGCGACGGAATTTAGACCTGGTGGAATCTGCAAATTCCGGCGGAACGAAATTTGTTCATTCCGATCATCCCTACTCCCCACCAACAGAGCTTTCTGTTGGTGGAATAACGGGAGTAATAGAGGCGCCAGTCAAGTATAAAATCGGTTAAAAAACGTCTAAAAGGAGGGAAATGGGTGGATTCACCTCCCCCAAATAAAAAATGACCAGGCTGATGTAGCCGTAGGATTTTATAATTCAATTTATTAAAACAATTCTCCAATAGTGATGCAACGCGTTTCATGGGCAAACATCCCGCTTCATCAGGCAGTGTAACAAGGAGAACACTGAAGGGAAGAACCAAGGGGGGGGGGGGGGTTTGGAACAGAAAACAAGAAAAGAGAAAGGGGGGAGGGGGGGAAAGAAAAGAAAAAACAAAAAGAAAAAAGGAAAAATTGGTGCTAAAAAGTACTCAATGCATTAGCATATTATCAAACAATCATCAACATCAGAGGAGTATTCTTGTGATTTTATAATATTATCAGGATCAACCTACTGTAATTATAACTTGCATACATATAGCAAACATATAGGCACTCAAATCCCCATATACACATGCAACTATATGTGTATATATTGCTCACAATAAAGACCCTAGTTCAGTCTATGTGGAAAAAGTTCAATCAGTTTAGTTGTGCCCATTGCATGTCATATATAATATATATAAATATAAGTACATAAATCAGTAGACCTTCATGCACGGCGGCATGTGCAATAGAATAAAAAATCCTTTGTGGCTTACCATGTGCAGGTCAATCTGTAGCCAGAGCGCCTCTATGAGGGTAGGAGGCCGCTCGTCAGCTTCTTATAGTATAAAGAGGCGCCGGACTTCTGATCGAGCGGGCGCCGGAGGCGGAAGTGACGTGGCCACCAACGTATGCGTCTGATGGTACGCATGACGCCATTACGCCTGTGGGCAGCGGTGACAGGATGCGGCGGCAATGTCGCATCATAGTACGTATATGTGAGGGCGGATGCGTACATGAAGCCACATCCGCCCAAAGGAAGGTGGAAATGTCGAGGGGACAGATGGCGCATGTGCAGCCAAAGAAACTCTGCGCCCTCTGTCACAACAGAATATATATAAATGAAAATATAAACTAGATCAATAAGGGATCAAGAAATTTATATCAGAGTTAATGCATATGAAGTAAAGGGGAATTAGATAATTAGATCAAATATTTAGATGTTTTTAGTATTTTATAAATTCACTGTTTTTGTCAAATGTGAGGCTCTACTGCCCTCTAGTGGATATGGAAGTCATCGACCCTGATCTATATTGGATAGTGAAAATCAATGGAGAAAGCTAATGGAGAAAGCTATGACTCCTTGGTTATAACAGCACTTGTATACTAACTGCATTCACATAAAAGCATCTAGATAGAAAACAAAAATTAGGATAAACAGAAATACATGTAAATAAGTGAATCTGATGCATATATCAAAATTAAAAAATTCATACAATTGCATAAAAAAAGGGGGGGGGGGAAAGACAAGTATAAAAAGGATAAAAGAGAGGACTATGCTAAAAAGGCTCAGTGAGCTCGTATTAATATAATTTCTCTAAAACTTCGTTGAGCCCCTCTGGAGCGAGGGTTCTCAATACTTGGATCCAGTACATGACCTCAGAAATATTTTGTGCTTGTATGTGATCTATGAACGTGATACTTAGGTGTTGGGGGTCACCACTGTGATGAGTGCTGAAGTGTCTCGAGACGCTATGTGACGGGTACTGTTTAAGAACATTCCTTTTGTGTTGTCCAATTCTTTCTCTCGCAACCTGCGTTGTACGTCCTACATACTGTAATTTACAGGGGCATGTTATGAGGTATATTATGTTTTGAGAAATGCAACTTATGTTTTGTTTAATCGTAAACATAGTATTGGTGGTTTCGGAACAGAAGGTGTTTGTAGTGTTTACAAACTGACAGGCTGTGCATCGGGTATGGTTGCAAGGGAAGGAGCCAGGGGTAGGATCGCTGGTGCTGGGTGTATCAGATAACGAAAAAGATCTAAATTTGCTAGGAGCCACCAGTGCACGAAGATTCGGAGCCCTTCTAAATGTTAGGAGGGGACTCTTGGGTATTGTGGATCTGAGGTGTGGGTCCTGCATTAATATTTCCCATCTCTTTTGTAAAATGGACCGGATTTCTCCGTGTTGAGTACTATAACCCGTGATAAATCTGGGAAAATTGGTGTTTGTGGGGGAGTCATTTATTGATGTACGTGAAATAGTAGTTGTCATGGCTTTGTGTTTTGCGTCTTTAATACGTTTCAACGGATATCCACGTTCTGAAAACTTCTTAGTGAGCGTGGTAGATTGAGTGTGAAAAACAGATAGGCAGATAGGCAGTTATGGAAGATTCTACGATATTGACAATAGGGTGTGTTAGTAGTCCATGGGCGATAATGAAAACTATTAAAATGTATAAAATTATTGGAATCTACGGTTTTAAAGTGTGTTTTGGTTTTAATTATGTCATCTTCCACATACAGGACCAAATCCAGAAATTCAATAGAGTTGGGATGGTGTAGAGCAGTGAAGTTAAGCCCAGCTGGATTATTGTTAAGGAAGTCGATAAATTGTGGAATGTTTGTTTGTTCACCTTTCCAGATAAAAATAAGATCATCTATGTATCTTCTGTAAAAAATTATATTATCACTGAATGGGTTATGAGAATCAAATTTAAGTGTCTCTAAATATCCCATAGTTAAATTAGCGTAGGATGGTGCAAATGGACTCCGCATGGCTTTCCCTGTAGCTTGGTGATAAAAATTCTCTGCAAAAGAGAATACATTGTGTTGTAGGATGAACTCTGCGCAATTTCTTAAAAAGGACTGTTGTATGGCAGGCATATCAGGATAGGTTGCTAAATAATGTTCTAAAGCCCTGAGGCCAAAGGAATGTGGTATGTTGGTATACAATGAAGAAACATCACATGTTAACCATATTTACAAGATTGTAAAGAATTTTTGTCTGCACATCTCAGAAATAAACAATACCACCCACTTATGTCTAATCTGGTTGCACGTTTAAAGAAATTTGAAGCCGACACTATCGACACTAAATTAAAGAAATTAAATCGAGACAGATTAGCGTATGCGGAGCACAGGGAAAGGGAACGTAAAACCAAAATCCCTCACTACCACCACCACCACCACTCATGAGCCTCAACATTCCACCCCCATCACTTCCGTCATTTCCCCCACCGCCTTCACAATATCCACCTTTTCCCCCACCGCCATGGATACCCCCTCCAGGACCTGTCCCACCAGGCACACCCCAAGGATCAGTTTCCAAATCTATTAAATCAAACACCATATTGACACCACAATTCAGCTTCGCCCACTCTGGGACCTTAACCAAAGCACTGATTGAGAAAGATAAAAATAAAACTGTCAATCAAAAGCCCAATTTTGCACATTCCAAGAAACTAGGCAACAAACCCCTCCCCCTTCAAAACACAAAGAAAGGACCTGAGGTGGAGCCTTTCAAAAATCCATCCCTGTTTCCCTCCAACACTATACCTCCCAGTCAATTCAAACCCAACAAAATTACCACATATACATTCCATAGTGGTTCCCCCCCCTGTTACGTTGGCCGTCCCAAACACACTAACCACAGCTACAACAATCAAACTGGATGAACCTGTACTTACTACCCCGGTGGACGATCTCACCAATGAAGATGAATTAGGACTTTCACAGATCAGCATCCACGACACACCACCTTCTTCCTCCACTCCACCCAATACCTCCAGTTCTATGACCAGTATCAATACAAAAACTGGCCTTATTACAAATCATTTCAGTTTAACCAACACACAGAGAAATCCTAATACTTTAACATCCTCTTTTTTAGATCTGCCCTCCTCGATCACCCAAAACACACTAGTTCTGCCCCTATCCAGCCCAACAACATCGAGAGTCATTCTTCAACCCAAGCACAAATTAAAACGACTACTTCCAGAATCCGGAAAAGAGGGAAAAGAGGGAAAGGAAAAAAGAAATTGCACTCAATCCCTGAACCGATAATGGCTCCCACTTCACAGACTCGTTGTATTTTCAACTTGTCAGACCACATATTATCCACCTCTGAAACCCGGTTACTAGAAAAAGGTCTATCATTCTGCCCGACTAATACTTCCCAGATGTCAAAACTTTTTGTTGAACTGAATTCATATATACGCAAACTCACTCTTAAAAGACACTTTGCCATTAAACAACATCAATCCACTTTATCCGATCCCAATAACAGCCTTATTCAGACTAACAATGACCATATTCCAAATTACATAGCCAATTCCAACGACATTTCCACTGAAAAATTCATCACTACTCAATTAAAAGGTAGGTCCAGATTCTACCCCACAGCCTCAAAGGGCAACTTTATTGATACCTTCTACACACTAGTCCTCAATGACCTTCAAAAACTTGATTTTACCTTCAACCCTCTACTTCCAATTTAACCAGACTGGAACAGAAAGCCCTTCACTCCATTAGAAATAACCACAACATCATTGTTAAACCGGCAGACAAGGTCGGGGGGGGGGGGGTATAGTTATTCTCAATAAAATTGATTACGTTACTGAAGCCCACAGACTACTTGATAACCGTCTTCACTATACCAAGCTGACCACGGATCCTACACCTACATTCAACTCCACTCTCAAGTCCTTCATTAATCAAGCTTTGTTTGATAATATCATAACTAAAAATGAACGCAACTACATCATCAACCATCACCCCAAAACACCGTTTTTTTTACTATCTTCCCAAAATTCACAAACATCTCACTAAACCACCTGGAAGACCCATTATATCTGGCATTGATTCTATGACCAGTAATTTGTCTAAATTTATTGATACACATTCACAACCGCTAGTACAGTCATTACCCTCTTATCTTAAGGACTCTCAACACCTCATTACACTGTTGAAAGACACCACGTGGAGACCTGAATACATATGGTTAACATGTGATGTTTCTTCATTGTATACCAACATACCACATTCCTTTGGCCTCAGGGCTTTAGAACATTATTTAGCAACCTATCCTGATATGCCTGCCATACAACAGTCCTTTTTAAGAAATTGCGCAGAGTTCATCCTACAACACGATGTATTCTCTTTTGCAGAGAATTTTTATCACCAAGCTACAGGGACAGCCATGGGGAGTCCATTTGCACCATCCTACGCTAATTTAACTATGGGATATTTAGAGACACTTAAATTTGATTCTCATAACACATTCAGTGATAATATAATTTTTTACAGAAGATACATAGATGATCTTATTTTTATCTGGAAAGGTGAACAAACAAACATTCCACAATTTATTGACTTCCTTAACAATAATCCAGCTGGGCTTAACTTCACTGCTCTACACCATCCCAACTCTATTGAATTTCTGGATTTGGTCCTGTATGTGGAAGATGACATAATTAAAACCAAAACACACTTTAAAACCGTAGATTCCAATAATTTTATACATTTTAATAGTTTTCATTATCGCCCATGGACTACTAACACACCCTATTGTCAATATCGTAGAATCTTCCGTAACTGCTCCGACCTATCTGTTTGTCACACTCAATCTACCACGCTGACTAAGAAGTTTTCAAAACGTGGATATCCGTTGAAACGTATTAAAGACGCAAAACACAAAGCCATGACAACTACTATTTCACGTACATCAATAAATGACTCCCCCACAAACACCAATTTTCCCAGATTTATCACGGGTTATAGTACTCAACACTAGTGTTGGGCGAACATCTAGATGTTCGGGTTCGGGCCGAACAGGCCGAACATGGCCGCGATGTTCGGGTGTTCGACCCGAACTCCGAACATAATGGAAGTCAATGGGGACCCGAACTTTTGTGGTTTGTAAAGCCTCCTTACATGCTACATACCCCAAATTTGCAGGGTATGTGCACCTTGGGAGTGGGTACAAGAGGAAAAAAAATTAGCAAAAAGAGCTTATAGTTTTTGAGAAAATCGATTTTAAAGTTTCAAAGGGAAAACTGTCTTTTAAATGCGGGAAATGTCTGTTTTCTTTGCACAGGTAACATGTTTTTTGTCGGCATGCAGTCATAAATGTAATACATATAAGAGGTTCCAGGAAAAGGGACCGGTAACGCTAACCCAGCAGCAGCACACGTGATGGAACAGGAGGAGGGTGGCGCAGGAGGAGAAGAAGGCCACGCTTTGTGAGACACAACAACCCCGGCCTTGCATGAGGGCAAGAAGCGTGCGGATAGCAGGCTTTGTACCGCCATGCAGTCATAAATGTAATAAAGATAAGTGGTTCAATAAACAGGGACCACGCGGCAACGCTAACCCAGCAGCAGCAGACGTGATGGAACAGGAGCAGGCGCAGGAGGAGAAGGCCACGCTTTGTGAGACACAACAACCCAGGCCTTGCATGAGGGCAAGAAGCGTGCGGATAGCAGGCTTTGTACGGCCATGCAGTCATAAATGTAATAAAGATAAGTGGTTCAATAAACAGGGACCACGCGGCAACGCTAACCCAGCAGCAGCAGACGTGATGGAACAGGAGGAGGCGCAGGAGGAGAAGGCCACGCTTTGTGAGACACAACAACCCAGGCCTTGCATGAGGGCAAGAAGCGTGCGGATAGCATGCTTTGTACCGCCATGCAGTCATAAATGTAATAAAGATAAGTGGTTCAATAAACAGGGACCACGCGGCAACGCTAACCCAGCAGCAGCAGACGTGATGGAACAGGAGCAGGCGCAGGAGGAGAAGGCCACGCTTTGTGAGACACAACAACCCAGGCCTTGCATGTGGACAAAAAGCGTGCGGATATAGCAGCAATGCTTTTTGCCGCCATGCAGTCATAAATGTAATACAGATGAGAGGTTCAATAAACAGGGCCCGGAAACGCAACACCATCCCAGATGTTCATTGGTCATGTTACTTGGTTGGGGTCCTGGAGTGTTGCGTAGTCATTTCCAATCCAGGATTGATTCATTTTAATTTGAGTCAGACGGTCTGCATTGTCTGTAGAGAGGCGGATACGCCGATCTGTGACGATGCCTCCGGCAGCACTGAAACAGCGTTCCGACATAACGCTGGCTGCCGGGCAAACCAGCACCTCTATTGCGTACATTGCCAGTTCGTGCCAGGTGTCTAGCTTCGATACCCAATAGTTGAAGGGTGCAGATGGATGGTTCGACACAGCTACGCCATCTGACATGTAGTCCTTGACCATCTTCTCCAGGCGATCGGTGTTGGAGGTGGATCTGCACGCTTGCTGTTCAGTGGGCTGCGGCTGCATGGGTGTCAGAAAATTTTCCCACTCCAAGGACACTGCCGATACCATTCCCTTTTGGGTACTAGCTGCGGCTTGCGTTGTTTGCTGCCCTCCTGGTCGTCCTGGGTTTGCGGAAGTCAGTCTGTCTGCGTACAACTGGCTAGAGGAGGGGGAGGATGTCAATCTCCTCTCTAAAGTCTCCACAAGGGCCTGCTGGTATTCTTCCATTTTGACCTGTCTGACTCTTTCTTCAAGCAGTTTTGGAACATTGTGTTTGTACCGTGGATCCAGAAGGGTATAAACCCAGTAATTGGTGTTGTCCAGAATGCGCACAATGCGTGGGTCACGTTCAATGCAGTCTAGCATGAATTGAGCCATGTGTGCCAGAGTCCTACCAGAATCCTCATCATCCTCTTGTGAGCGTTGTGATAGTTGTTGTGATGCATCATAGTCGTCACCTTCCTCCTGGTCTGCTTCTGCTGACCATTCGCGTTGAATTGTGGAAGTCCAACGTGCACCGCTCTGGCCCTCGTCAGTGGTGGCATGAAATTCCTGCTCCAACTCCAGCTGTTCCTCCTCCTCTTCTTCGTCATAGCTGCTGGGGCCAGCGTTCCCTGAGGCGGATGGCCTGATGTTGGTACCATCACGCTGATCGTTTTCTCCTTCAGATTCCCCCAGTTGCATCATGACAGCTGTTTCCTTGATTTTTAACATCGACCTCTTCAGTAAACACAGCAGTGGTATGGTAATGCTGACTGAAGAGTTGTCACTGCTCACAAGCAACGTGGATTGCTCAAAATTTTGGAGGACTTGGCAGAGGTCCAACATGTTGGCCCAATCGGATCCACAGAAGCTTGGCAGCTGGCCGGATGCGCCTCGGTACTGCGCCGTCATGTACTGGACCACTGCACTCTTCTGCTCGCAAAAGCGGGCTAGCATGTGCAGCGTAGAATTCCAGCGCGTAGGGACATCACACAGCAAGCGATGGTGGGGGAGATTGAAGCGCTCCTGCATCTTGGCGAGTGCCCCCGAAGCAGTACTGGAATTTCTACAATGTTTGGACACTCGACGCACCTTCAACAGCAGATCGGGCACGCCTGGGTATGTCCTCAGGAACCGCTGAACTACTAGGTTCATCACGTGCGCCAGGCAAGGGATGTGTGTCAGCTTAGCCAACCTTAAAGCGCGAATGAGATTACTCCCATTATCACACACAACCATGCCCGGTTTCAGGTCCAGCGGTGCCAGCCACAAATCCGTCTGTTCCTTTATTCCCCTCCAAATTTCCTCCCCTGTGTGCTGCTTATCCCCAAGGCAGATTAGCTTCAGCAACGCTTGCTGACGCATGCCAACAGCTGTGCTGCACTGCTTCCACGATCCTACTGCTGCTGGGTTAGCGTTTCCGGATGAGGTACAGCTTTGAGATGCGTTGGAGGAGAAGGAGTCAGAGAGGTAGGTGCTGCTGTTATCCAGTGGGAGGGACGGCGGTGCAGCTGTTTGTGGCGTGGGCAACACCCGTGCCGTAGCAGGTGAGGAATCGCTGCCAGGCTCCACAAGGTTCACCCAGTGCGCGGTAAGGGAGATGTATCGACCCTGGCCGAACGCACTCGTCCAGGTGTCAGTGGTGAGGTGAACCTTGCAGGCAACGGCATTCTTCAAGCTTCGGGTTATTTTGCTGACCACGTGCTCATGCAACTCAGGCACTGCAGAGCGTGCAAAGTGGTAGCGGCTGGGAACCACGTAACGTGGGATGGCCACTGACATCATGCCCTTGAAGCTGTTTGTCTCCACCAATCGATATGGCAGCATTTCGCAGGCCAGAAGCTTGGCTATGCTGGCTGTTACTGCCACGGCCCGGGGGTCATTTGCTGGCAATTTCCTCTTGCGCTCAAACATCTCCGACACAGACAACTGAACCGTAGCGCTGCACACGGAAGGGCTGTTGGTTGTTGTGTTTGATGAACACTGGGAGACCTCAAGAGCACTACTCCGGAAAGTGACAGTGTCAGCGTCGTCTGATGTTTGTGAATGTTGTGAACCACGCAATGGCTGGGCTACTGCTGCTGCTGAGGCGGGTCTGGTGAACCCAAGGGAGGCAGTGTTGTTTCTGGTACCCTGTCCTGACGCGTTTGCCCAAAGAGTGGGATGTTTGGATAGCATGTGACGGCTCATGCTGGTGGTGGAGAGGTTGTTAATATTTTTCCCCCTGCTCAGGCGGGTCTTGCACACCTTGCAAATCGCCATGGTAACATCCTCAGTGCAGTCTTCAAAGAAAGCCCAGACTTTGGAGCACCTGCCTCCTTGCTGGCGATTTCTGTTTGCTCCTCTTTTGCCTCTCACTTGAACTTCCACGCTTGTGGTGCCTGAAATTGCGCGCCGCCTACCTTGTGGCACAAGGCGAACTCGTGCAGCAGTGTGTTCTTCAACAGACTCATCTGTGCTGCTGCTACGACGGCGATGTTCTCGTTCACAAACAAAATCTGGGTCTCTGTCCACATTGTCCATACCCTCCTCTTCCATCTCCTCAAACTCGTCATATGTCATTGTGGGCCACCGCCGTGGAGTAGAGCTCCCCACAACAACCTCTGCGCAGCACACTCCAACGTCGTCTTCCAGATCTTGTCGGCCGACCTCCTGCAATTGCAACCCCTCCTGCCCAAATTGCTCTGGGATTTGGGTTTCCGAGTCCTCTTCGGACTCGCCTCGTATTTCAGTGCGCGGTACATTTCCCACAGTTAACGGTTGTGAATCCAGGCACAACATTTCTGGCTGTTCCTCCATTGACCTTTGAAAGGTGGAAGTTTGTTGGGCTGGGAATAGCTCCTGCGAATACCCCATTGTGTCCTGAGGTAATTCATCGGACTGGTTATCTGGCAGTTGTGTGCGTGGTGTCGCTGCCGGTTGTGTCAGCTTTGTGCCCACTGGCTCCTTGTAACTGGCTGAGGACTCGGACCTCGTGCGTGATGTGCTGGTGCTGCTTAACCCACTGCTGGACGCTTGAGAGGTCATCCAAGTAATTATCTGGTCCTGTTCTTTTGGATTTGTGAGGGTTGTTGTCCTGGACAACATGGGTGGTATTGAGTGGGTTTTCTTGGGTGCTCCCCTGTGGCCTGTACGTGAACCGTCAGGGGAAACACCTCTTCCCTTGCCCCTCCCTCTTTCACCGGATTTCTTCCTCATTTCACTTATCCTTACAGTACACGCTGACTGGCAGCAGTACAGTGGCAGTACAGAAATGCTATACAGTACCACTATTCCCAGCAGCGACACAGAGCACAATGCTATACAGTGACGGGTGAGCGGTGTACCACTATTCCCAGCAGACACAGAACAGTGAACAGAATGCTATATAGTGTGGCTGAGCGAGCGGTGTACCACTATTCCCAGCAGACACAGAACAGTGAACAGAATGCTATATAGTGTGGCTGAACGAGCGGTGTACTACTGTTCCCAGCAGACACAGAACAGTACACAGAATGCTATATAGTGTGGCTGAACGAGCGGTGTACTACTGTTCCCAGCAGACACAGAACAGTACACAGAATGCTATATAGTGTGGCTGAACGAGCGGTGTACTACTGTTCCCAGCAGACACAGAACAGTGAACAGAATGCTATATAGTGTGGCTGAGCGAGCGGTGTACCACTATTCCCAGCAGACACAGAACAGTGAACAGAATGCTATATAGTGTGGCTGAGCGAGCGGTGTACCACTATTCCCAGCAGACACAGAACAGTGAACAGAATGCTATATAGTGTGGATGAGCGAGCGGTGTACCACTATTCCCAGCAGACACAGAACAGTAAAAAGAATGCTATATAGTGTGGCTGAGCGAGCGGTGTACCACTATTCCCAGCAGACACAGAACAGTGAACAGAATGCTATATAGTGTGGCTGAGCGAGCGGTGTACCACTATTCCCAGCAGACACAGAACAGTGAACAGAATGCTATATAGTGTGGCTGAGCGAGCGGTGTACTACTGTTCCCAGCAGACACAGAACAGTGAACAGAATGCTATATAGTGTGGCTGAGCGAGCGGTGTACCACTATTCCCAGCAGACACAGAACAGTGAACAGAATGCTATATAGTGTGGCTGAGCGAGCGGTGTACCACTATTCCCAGCAGACACAGAACAGTGAACAGAATGCTATATAGTGTGGATGAGCGAGCGGTGTACCACTATTCCCAGCAGACACAGAACAGTAAACAGAATGCTATATAGTGTGGCTGAGCGAGCGGTGTACCACTATTCCCAGCAGACACAGAACAGTGAACAGAATGCTATATAGTGTGGCTGAGCGAGCGGTGTACCACTATTCCCAGCAGACACAGAACAGTGAACAGAATGCTATATAGTGTGGCTGAGCGAGCGGTGTACTACTGTTCCCAGCAGACACAGAACAGTACACAGAATGCTATATAGTGTGGCTGAACGAGCGGTGTACTACTGTTCCCAGCAGACACAGAACAGTACACAGAATGCTATATAGTGTGGCTGAACGAGCGGTGTACCACTATTCCAAGCAGACACAGAACAGTGAACAGAATGCTATATAGTGTGGCTGAGCGAGCGGTGTACCACTATTCCCAGCAGACACAGAGTGGCAGTAAACAGAATGCTATATAGTGTGGCTGAGCGAGGTACACAGAGTGGCAGTAAACAGAATGCTATATAGTGTGGCTGTGCAAGCGGTGTACTACTATTCCCAGCAGACACAGAGTGGCAGTAAACAGAATGCTATATAGTGTGGCTGAGCGAGGTACACAGAGTGGCAGTAAACAGAATGCTGAGCGAGCGGTGTACTACTATTCCCAGCAGCGACACACAATGACTGGGGGGGACCCTGGCTAGCGTGGCTGGAGCGCGAACTACCCTGCCTGCCTACCCAAAGCTAAACCCACAGACAAATGGCGGAGATATGACGTGGTTCGGGTATTTATTTACCCGAACCACGTGACAGTTCGGCCAATCAGAGCGCGTTCGGGTCCGAACCACGTGACCCGTTCGGCCAATCACAGCGCTAGCCGAACGTTCGGGGAACGTTCGGCCATGCGCTCTTAGTTCGGCCATATGGCCGAACGGTTTGGCCGAGCACCGTCAGGTGTTCGGCCGAACTCGAACATCACCCGAACAGGGTGATGTTCTGCAGAACCCGAACAGTGGCGAACACTGTTCGCCCAACACTACTCAACACGGAGAAATCCGGTCCATTTAACAAAAGAGATGGGAAATATTAATGCAGGACCCACACCTCAGATCCACAATACCCAAGAGTCCCCTCCTAACATTTAGAAGGGCTCTGAATCTTCGTGCACTGGTGTCTCCTAGCAAATTTCGATCTGTTTCGTTATCAGATACACCCAGCACCAGCGATCCTACCCCTGGCTCCTTCCCTTGCAACCATACCCGATGCACAGCCTGTCAGTTTGTAAACACTACAAACACCTTCTGTTCCGAAACCACCAATACTATGTTTACGATTAAACAAAACAAAAGTTGCATTTCTCAAAACATAAAATACCTCATAACATGCCCCTGTAAATTACAGTATGTAGGACGTACAACGCAGGTTGCGAGAGAAAGAATTGGAAAACACAAAAGGAATGTTCTTAAACAGTACCCGTCACATAGCGTCTCGAGACACTTCAGCACTCATCACAGTGGTGACCCCCAACACCTAAGCATCACGTTCATAGATCACATACAAGCACAAAATATTTCTGAGGTCATTCGGACCAGAGAGATGTACTGGATCCAAGTATTGAGAACCCTCGCTCCAGAGGGGCTCAACGAAGTTTTAGAGAAAATATATTAATACGAGCTCACTGAGCCTTTTTAGCATAGTCCTCTCTTTTATCCTTTTTATACTTGTCTTTTTCCCCCCTTTTTTTATGCAATTGTATGATTTTTTTAATTTTGATATATGCATCAGATTCACTTATTTACATGTATTTCTGTTTATCCTAATTTTTGTTTTCTATCTAGATGCTTTTATGTGAATGCAGTTAGTATACAAGTGCTGTTATAACCAAGGAGTCATAGCTTTCTCCATTAGCTTTCTCCATTGATTTTCACTATCCAATATAGATCAGGGTCGATGACTTCCATATCCACTAGAGGGCAGTAGAGCCTCGCATTTGACAAAAACAGTGAATTTATAAAATACTAAAAACATCTAAATATTTAATCTAATTATCTAATTCCCCTTTACTTCATATGCATTAACTCTGATATAAATTTATTCATCCCTTATTGATCTAGTTTATATTTTCATTTATATATAGTCTGCTGTGACAGAGGGCGCAGCATTTCTGTGGCTGCGCATGCGCCGTCTGTCCCCTCGACATTTCCACCTTCCTTTGGGCGGATGTGGCTTCATGTACGCATCCGCCCTCACATATACGTACTATGATGCGACATTGCCGCCGCATCCTGTCACCGCTGCCCACAGGCGTAATGGCGTCATGCATACGTTGCAGATGCATACGTTGGTGGCTACGTCACTTCCGCCTCCGGCGCCGGCGCCTGCTCGATCAGAAGTCCGGCGCCTCTTTATACTATAAGAAGCTGACGAGCGGCCTCCTACCCTCATAGAGGCGCTCTGGCTACAGATTGACCTGCACATGGTAAGCCACAAAGGATTTTTTATTCTATTGCACATGCCGCCATGCATGAAGGTATACTGATTTATGTACTTATATTTATATATATTATATATGACATGCAATGGGCACAACTAAACTGATTGAACTTTTTCCACATAGACTGAACTAGGGTCTTTATTGTGAGCCATATACACATATAGTTGCATGTGTATATGGGGATTTGAGTGCCTATATATTTGCTATATGTATGCAAGTTATAATTTCAGTAGGTTGATCCTGATATTATAAAATCACAAGAATACTCCTCTGATGTTGATGATTGTTTGATAATATGCTAATGCATTGAGTACTTTTTAGCACCAATTTTTCCTTTTTTCTTTTTGTTTTTTCTTTTCGCCCCCCTCCCCCCCTTTCTCTTTTCTTGTTTTCTGTTCCAACACCCCCCCCCCCCTTTGGTTCTTCCCTTCAGTGTTCTCCTTGTTACACTGCCTGATGGAGCGGGATGTTTGCCCGTAAAACGCGTTGCATCACTATTGGAGAATTGTTTTAATAAATTGAATTATAAAATCCTACGGCTACATCAGCCTGGTCATTTTTTATTTGGGGGAGGTGAATCCACCCATTTCCCTGCTTTTAGACGTTTTTTAACCGATTTTATACTTGACTGGCGCCTCTATTACTCCCGTTATTCCATATCTTAGTCCACCCTTGGTGGATGGGTGCATCCCCATTTTTTTCCGATCTATAGAGAGCGACTTTGGCGTCAATTCACCAGAGGTTACCAACCTATTTATCTCTTGGGAGGTAATTTACCTCCTGTGATATCTCCAAATAGCAATTCTCCAGAAGTATAGGGGAAAATATCGACAGAGAGAAATGCAAGAGATAAATGTGAGATAAGTATGAGATAAATAAGTGATAGTTAGTAGTTAGTTTTTCTCCAAATCACAATTCACCAGGGAAGAAAGGGGGTGTGGCCATTTGTTATTTTTTCATCTCTTTATCCCCTGAATGAACCTGGAGATATCGTGGTTTTCACACAGCAGCTGCTGCTGTGGAAGATGGAGCCTTTTGAGCTTACGCTGTTAGGCCTGGTGCACACCAAAAACCGCTAGCAGATCCGCAAAATGCTAGCAGATTTTGAAACGCTTTTTCTTATTTTTCTGTAGCGTTTCAGCTAGCATTTTGCGGTTTTGTGAAGCGTTTTTGGTGTAGTAGATTTCATGTATTGTTACAGTAAAGCTGTTACTGAACAGCTACTGTAACAAAAACCGCCTGGCAAACCGCTCTGAAGTGCCGTTTTTCAGAGCGGTTTGCGTTTTTCCTATACTTAACATTGAGGCAGAAACGCCTCCGCAATCCAAAATCTGCAGCAGCCCGGGAGTATGCGTTTCTACGAAACGCCTCCCGCTCTGGTGTGCACCAGCCCATTGAAATAAATTACCCAAGCGTATCCGCAGCCGCAAGCGGATCGCAAAACGCAGCCGAACCGCTCTGGTGTGCACTAGGCCTTAGAGCTTGCTTCTATTATGAGGAGACGAAGGCGCAGGAGAAGGGTCTGTTTAATCGCCACTCATATTTTTCGTGAGAGAACAGTTCTTGATAATTTTACTGAGACAGAGGTGGTGAAGAAGTTCAGACTCACTCGTGATATGATTTATGATATGATCCGGCAGTAAAAGGTGGGAATACTCTGGTCACGTAGTGGTAAAACTCTGCCTCCTACCCACAATGCTTCACTTTCAAGCTTACAGAGAGGAAAAGTATCCCATGTAAATCATTAATACCGATTACCTAACTCTCTGCTTTCTCACACTTTCCTCATGCATATCTCTCCATTATCCCCTGCTATCGAACATTTTTCTCTCTGTCCTCTCACACTGGTGAATTGACTCCAGAGTGTTAAAATACCTCATGAGATAAACTACCTACCTTTTTTCTCTTAGTAATTCCTCTCTGGTGAATTGACGCCTTTGAGTGGGATCAGGTTACAATTCTCCCCACCTGCTGTATCAGTGGTTGCCTATGTGGTAACCCTGACTTGTGAGTATAACTTTTATTTTTATCATATCCTCCATTTGTTCTAAAATACTACACCAGATTTGGCTCTCGGTCTGTTTCATTTCTGTCTTTCTATTGGTGGGGTCTGATAGCCCCCAATGTGTATTTTTTTGTAAATATTGGATCATAGCCATGGATCGCAGCACTGTATGAGCTAATTATATGGCGGTTTCACCATCTAACATTATCCTAGGGGCGATTGTCGCCTACCAAGCGGAGATATGTGAGCATGATCTCCTGCAAAACAAGCCTCAAGGACCTTACGGCAATCCCTGGGGCTGCCGCCGCGTCCACGCCCATCAGTGTGATGCAGTCGGCAAGTAGTTAAACACCACATTTTCCTCTTCCTTTAGTAAACTCAAAAGCAAGAGATGTCCGGCACTGGAAGACTTGTAAGTTATTTTTTGTTCACTTCAGCTAGTGATCAAAGGTAAGCCAACATCCGTACCAGCCATCAGATGTAATTATAGCTTGTACATATAGCCCTCCATGCAGCCGAAGGCAGTGTGTCCACTACCAGTTGGTTATGCAGTGTTACATGATTCCAAGTACAACGGACTGTTGCTGTTTCGGACGATATCTCCATCCTTTGTCAAGTGGGTAATGCACTGAATTGTGCATCACCACTTCCTTTTATACTCCTCTCCTTCTCTTCCAACCAATCCTTAACCAGGAGGACCTGATGGGGAACTGTGGCAATACAGCCAGGGCCGCCATCAGGGGGGACAAACAACACTACAGTGACGGGCCCCGAGCTCCCAGGAGGCCCGGGCCCCCCCTCTGATGTGTGGCACCTGTTGTATGTGTCCCCAGGGCCGTTCTGGTCTCTCTCCCCGCCTCTCTGCTCGTAGTTAGAGCAGGCTATAAGAAAATGGCTGCCGATGTCCACAAATGCAGACATCGGTAGCCATTTCTCTGTAGCTTTGCTCTAACTACACTCTAGAGCACCGGCCAACCACAGCTACAACACCAACATTTATTTATGCTCTGCCCCCGACCTCCTGTCAGCAGTGGCAGCCAGCTTCAGGGCGATGCTACACGTGAGTGCAGCGTGCTGGGCACTCATGTCTCTCCCCTCCGCCCCCTGAAGCTGGCCGGCCAATAGACAGGGAGGAAGGCTCTGCTCCATGCCTCTCCTCCTTTCTTCAGCCACAGATGTAGTGTTTACTGCATGTGGCCACGCCCCTAACCCCGCCCACTGCCAGTCATGCCTGGAGTTACCACATCAGGCTAGATAATCTAATGTCATGTAATCTAATGTCAGTACAATTACAGCTGCTCTGTGAGGGCCTCAGAGGTTGTCTAAGAGTATATTGGGAGCAACAACACCGTGAAGTCCAAAGAACACACAAGACAGGTCAGGGATCAAGTTATTGAGAAATTTAAAGCAGGCATAGGCTACAAAAAGATTTCCAAAGCCTTGAACATCCCACAAAGCACTGTTCAAGGGATCATTCAGAAATGGAAGGAGTATGGCACAACTATAAACCTACCAAGACAAGGCCATCCACCTAAACTCACAGGCCGAACAAGGAGAGCGCTGATCAGAAATGCAGTCAAGAGGCCCATGGTGATTCTGGACAAGCTGCAGAGATCTACAGCTCAGGTGGGAGACTCTGTCCATAGGACAACTATTAGTCATGCACTGTACAAAGTTGGCCTTTATGGAAGAGTGGCAAGAAGAAAGGCATTGTTAACAGAAAGCATAAGAAGTCCCATTTGCAGTTTGCCACAAGCCATGTGGGGGACACAGTAAACATGTGGAAGAAGGTGCTCTGGTCAGATGAGAAACTAAAATGGAACTTTTTGGCCAAAATGCAAAACGCTATGTGTGGCGGAAAACTAACACTGCACATCACTAGTGTTGGGCGAACATCTAGATGTTCGGGTTCGGGCCGAACAGGCCGAACATGGCCGCGATGTTCGGGTGTTCGACCCGAACTCAGAACATAATGGAAGTCAATGGGGACCCGAACTTTTGTGCTTTGTAAAGCCTCCTTACATGCTACATACCCCAAATTTACAGGGTATGTGCACCTTGGGAGTGGGTACAAGAGGAAAAAAAAATTAGCAAAAAGAGCTTATAGTTTTTGAGAAAATCGATTTTAAAGTTTCAAAGGGAAAACTGTCTTTTAAATGCGGGAAATGTCTGTTTTCTTTGCACAGGTAACATGCTTTTTGTCGGCATGCAGTCATAAATGTAATACATATAAGAGGTTCCAGGAAAAGGGACCGGTAACGCTAACCCAGCAGCAGCACACGTGATGGAACAGGAGGAGGGTGGCGCAGGAGAAGAAGGCCACGCTTTGAGACACAACAACCCAGGCCTTGCATGAGGACAAGAAGCGTGCGGATAGCAATTTGCATTTTGTCGCCATGCAGTCATAAATGTAATACAGATGAGAGGTTCAATAAACAGGGACCGGAAACGCTAACCCATCACAGATGTTCATTGTTCATGTTACTTGGTTGGGGTCCGGGAGTGTTGCGTAGTCGTTTCCAATCCAGGATTGATTCATTTTAATTTGAGTCAGACGGTCTGCATTTTCTGTGGAGAGGCGGATACGCCGCCGATCTGTGACGATGCCTCCGGCAGCACTGAAACAGCGTTCCGACATAACGCTGGCTGCCGGGCAAGCCAGCACCTCTATTGCGTACATTGCCAGTTTGTGCCAGGTGTCTAGCTTCGATACCCAATAGTTGAAGGGTGCAGATGGATTGTTCAACACAGCTACGCCATCTGACATGTAGTCCTTGACCATCTTCTCCAGGCGATCGGTGTTGGAGGTGGATCTGCAGGCTTGCTGTTCTGTGTGCTGCTGCATGGGTGTCAGAAAATTTTCCCACTCCAAGGACACTGCCGATACCATTCCCTTTTGGGCACTAGCTGCGGCTTGTGTTGTTTGCTGCCCTCCTGGTCGTCCTGGGTTTGCGCAAGACAGTCTGTCGGCGTACAACTGGCTAGAGGAGGGGGAGGATGTCAATCTCCTCTCTAAAGTCTCCACAAGGGCCTGCTGGTATTCTTCCATTTTGACCTGTCTGGCTCTTTCTTCAAGCAGTTTTGGAACATTGTGTTTGTACCGTGGATCCAGAAGGGTATAAACCCAGTAATTGGTGTTGTCCAGAATGCGCACAATGCGTGGGTCGCATTCAATGCAGTCCTAGGCCGAAGAGGTCATAGCCTAGGGTCACAAAACCTGTTTATTTGGGCAATTTCAATGGTGGCGAGTCTGACGTACATAAATCGCAGCAATGGCCGTTAGCAACGTCTGAATCTAACGAAATGTCTCATGCAGGTAGAAGACATATTGTTAGACTTGGGCTCCAAAGATGGGTTCCCTACATCTCTGCAAACCAGAGTTACAGGGCTCCAAATTTGGTAAAATCACCCCTAGGCTTTCATTGGGCCTCCTATTTACAGTTCCAAAATCTCACATCTTTTCAAAGGGCAATTACTCAGCAGTGGCAAATTTTCTAGCATTGTAGGGACCCTTAGGGGGAACATGACTGGTGAGTTTCGGGCCCCTAGGCCGAAGAGGTCATAGCCTAGGGTCACAAAAACCTGTTTATTTGGGCTATTTCAATGGTAGTGATGGTGACGTACATAAATCGCAGCAATGGCCGTTAGCAACGTCTGAATCTCACGAAATGTCTCATGCAGGTAGAAGACATATTGTTAGACTTGGATTCCAAAGATGGGGTCCCTACATCTCTGCAAACCAGAGTTACAGGGGTCCAAAATTGGTAAAATACCCCATAGGATTTCATTGCCTCCCTATTTCACTTTCCAAAATCTCACATCTTTTCAAAGGGCAATGGCTCAGCAGTACCAAATTTTCTAGCATTGTAGGGACCCTTAGGGGGAACATGACTGGTGAGTTTCGGGCCCCTAGGCCGAAGAGGTCATAGCCTAGGGTCACAAAAACCTGTTTATTTGGGCTATTTCAATGGTAGTGATGGTGGCGTACATAAATCTGAGCCATGGCCGTTAGCAACGTCTGAATCTCACGAAATGTCTCATGCAGGTAGAAGACATGTTGTTAGACTTGGATTCCAAAGATGGGGTCCCTACATCTCTGCAAACCAGAGTTACAGGGGTCCAAAATTGGTAAAATCCCCCATAGGCTTTCATTGGGCCTCCTATTTACCGTTCCAAAATCTCACACCATTTCAAAGGGCAATGGCTCAGCAGTGGCAAAACTCACCAGTCATGATCCCCCTAAGGGTCCCTACAATGCTAGAAAATTTGGTACTGCTGAGCCATTGCCCTTTGAAAAGATGTGAGATTTTGGAAAGTGAAATAGGGAGGCAATGAAATCCTATGGGGGATTTTACCAATTTTGGACCCCTGTAACTCTGGTTTGCAGAGATGTAGGGACCCCATCTTTGGAATCCAAGTCTAACAATATGTCTTCTACCTGCATGAGACATTTCGTGAGATTCAGACGTTGCTAATAGCCATTGCTGCGATTTATGTACGTCACCATCACTACCATTGAAATAGCCCAAATAAACAGGTTTTTGTGACCCTAGGCTATGACCTCTTCGGCCTAGGGGCCCGAAACTCACCAGTAATGTTCCCCCTAAGGGTCCCTACAATGCTAGAAAATTTGGTACTGCTGAGCCATTGCCCTTTGAAAAGATGTGAGATTTTGGAAAGTGAAATAGGGAGGCAATGAAATCCTATGGGGGATTTTACCAATTTTGGACCCCTGTAACTCTGGTTTGCAGAGATGTAGGGACCCCATCTTTGGAATCCAAGTCTAACAATATGTCTTCTACCTGCATGAGACATTTCGTGAGATTCAGACGTTGCTAACGGCCATTGCTGCGATTTATGTACGTCAGACTCGCCACCATTGAAATTGCCCAAATAAACAGGTTTTGTGACCCTAGGCTATGACCTCTTCGGCCTAGGGGCCCGAAACTCACCAGTCATGTTCCCCCTAAGGGTCCCTACAATGCTAGAAAATTTGGTACTGCTGAGCCATTGCCCTTTGAAAAGATGTGAGATTTTGGAAAGTGAAATAGGGAGGCAATGAAATCCTATGGGGGATTTTACCAATTTTGGAACCCTGTAACTCTGGTTTGCAGAGATGTAGGGACCCCATCTTTGGAATCCAAGTCTAACAATATGTCTTCTACCTGCATGATACATTGCGTGAGATTGAGACTTTGCTAATGGCCATTGCTGCGATTTATGTACGTCACCATCACTACCATTGAAATAGCCCAAATAAACAGGTTTTTGTGACCCTAGGCTATGACCTCTTTGGCCTAGGGGCCCGAAACTCACCAGTCATGTTCCCCCTAAGGGTCCCTACAATGCTAGAAAATTTGCCACTGCTGAGTAATTGCCCTTTGAAAAGATGTGAGATTTTGGAACTGTAAATAGGAGGCCCAATGAAAGCCTATGGGGGATTTTACCAAATTTGGAGCCCTGTAACTCTGGTTTGCAGAGATGTAGGGAACCCATCTTTGGAGCCCAAGTCTAACAATATGTCTTCTACCTGCATGAGACATTTCGTGAGATTCAGACGTTGCTAACGGCCATTGCTGCGGTTTCTGTACGTCAGACTCGCCACCATTGAAATTGCCCAAATAAACAGGTTTTGTGACCCTAGGCTATGACCTCTTCGGCCTAGGACTGCATTGAACGCGACCCACGCATTGTGCGCATTCTGGACAACACCAATTACTGGGTTTATACCCTTCTGGATCCACGGTACAAACACAATGTTCCAAAACTGCTTGAAGAAAGAGCCAGACAGGTCAAAATGGAAGAATACCAGCAGGCCCTTGTGGAGAAATAAGAGAGACTAGATTGACATCCTCCCCCTCCTCTAGCCAGTTGTACGCCGACAGACTGACTTCTGCAAACCCAGGACGACCAGGAGGGCAGCAAACAACACAAGCCGCAGCTAGTGCCCAAAAGGGAATGGTATCGGCAGTGTCCTTGGAGTGGGAAAATTTTCTGACACCCATGCAGCAGCACACAGAACAGCAAGCGTGCAGATCCACCTCCAACACCGATCGCCTGGAGAAGATGGTCAAGGACTACATGTCAGATGGCGTAGCTGTGTTGAACAACCCATCTGCACCCTTCAACTATTGGGTATCGAAGCTAGACACCTGGCACAAACTGGCAATGTACGCAATAGAGGTGCTGGCTTGCCCGGCAGCCAGCGTTATGTCGGAACGCTGTTTCAGTGCTGCCGGAGGCATCGTCACAGATCGGCGGCGTATCCGCCTCTCCACAGAAAATGCAGACCGTCTGACTCAAATTAAAATGAATCAATCCTGGATTGGAAACGACTACGCAACACTCCCGGACCCCAACCAAGTAACATGAACAATGAACATCTGTGATGGGTTAGCGTTTCCGGTCCCTGTTTATTGAACCTCTCATCTGTATTACATTTATGACTGCATGGCGACAAAATGCAAATTGCTATCCGCACGCTTCTTGTCCTCATGCAAGGCCTGGGTTGTTGTGTCTCAAAGCGTGGCCTTCTTCTCCTGCGCCACCCTCCTCCTGTTCCATCACGTGTGCTGCTGCTGGGTTAGCGTTACCGGTCCCTTTTCCTGGAACCTCTTATATGTATTGCATTTATGACTGCATGCCGACAAAAAGCATGTTACCTGTGCAAAGAAAACAGACATTTCCCGCATTTAAAAGACAGTTTTCCCTTTGAAACTTTAAAATCGATTTTCTCAAAAACTATAAGCTCTTTTTGCTAATTTTTTTTTCCTCTTGTACCCATTCCCAAGGTGCACATACCCTGTAAATTTGGGGTATGTAGCATATAAGGAGGCTTTACAAAGCATGAAAGTTCGGGTCCCCATTGACTTCCATTATGTTCGGAGTTCGGCCATGTTCGGCCCGAACCCGAACATCTAGATGTTCGCCCAACACTACACGTGACCCGTTCGGCCAATCACAGCGCTAGCCGAACGTTCGGGTAACGTTCGGCCATGTGCTCTTAGTTCGGCCATATGGCCGAACAGTTTGGCCGAACACCATCAGGTGTTCGGCCGAACCCGAACATCACCCGAACAGGGTGATGTTCTGCAGAACCCGAACAGTGGCGAACACTGTTCGCCCAACACTACACATCACTCTGAACACACCATCCCCACTGTCAAATATGGTGGTGGCAGCATCATGCTCGGGGTGCATCTCTTCAGCAGGGACAGGGAAGCTGGTCAGAGTTGATAAGAAGATGGATGGAGCCAAATACAGGGCAAACTTGGAGACTGCAAAAGACTTGGGACTGGGGTGAAGGTTCACCTTCCAGCAGGACAATGACCCTAAACATAAAGCCAGGGCAACAATGGAATGGTTTAAAACAACACATATCTATGTGTTAGAATGGCCCAGTCAAAGTCCAGATCTAAATCCAATTGAAAATCTGTGGCAAGGTCTGAAAACTGCTGTTCACTAACGCTGTCCATCTAATCTGACTGAGCTGGAGCTGTTTTGCAAAGAAGAATGGGCAAGGATTTCAGTCTCTAGATGTGCAAAGCTGGTAGAGACATACCCTAAAAGACTGTAATTGCAGCAAAAGGTGGTTCTACAAAGTATTGACTCAGGGGGCTGAATAATTATGCACACCCCACTTTGCAGTTATTTATTTGTAAAAAATGTTTGGAATGATGTATGATTTTCGATCCACTTCTCACATGTACATCACTTTGTATTGGTCTTTCACGTGGAATTACAATAAAATTGATGCATGTTTGTGGCAGTAATGTGACAAAATGTGGAAAACTTCAAGGGGGCCCAATACTTTTGCAACTCACTGTACATATATACACATAATACACCTCTCGTGTGTGGTATATTTTAAAGCAGGGAATTGCACACAGGGCAACATCACAATCGGGGCAGTAGAATCATGACTCTTTCCTGATTGTTTTCCCCTTCTCACTGGTCTTGCTGCAACATACAGCACATGTCCTGGTTTGGGCATTTTTTGGGAGGAGTTGGTGGAATGTATTCCTTAAAATGATGGCCAGTGAGGCTCTCCAGGTTTACCACACAGGGGGCATGGCGCCCAACTCTGGCATCTGCTGCAGTCTGGTACTTCAGACAGATGCATTCGCACAGTTTCCAGATGAAGTCAGTGTGCGTCACTGGCCTGTCACTTCGCTGCTTGTGGAGAATGTAGGTGTTCCAGATGCTTTGCTCCAGGAGATGGTGGGAAATCTTTTTGTAATATTTTTTCTGTTGTTTCCTTAAGGCAGGATAAAAAGTGACTGCCTGGTCAGCTCTGCCCATGCCACCCATGTTGATGTTGTAGTCCACCACAGTTTTTCAATGTCTTTTCCTCCTCTCGTTCTGATGGGGACAGTGGAGGTGTCGTAAACTGTGGAGAGGAGACAATTCTCTTTTTTGTCCCGCCACCGGAGAGCTCAAATTTTCCCCTTCTGCCAAGCAGCTATCTCCCCAGTCTTCAACTTCTGCTTGGCAAAGGCCGATGGCATCTACCGCCTGTTAGGCCTAACGGTGCAGTAGGTGTCAATCTTATGCTTTATAAGAATCTCAGACAGTTCAGAGGAGGTATAGAAATTGTCCGTGGGGACACAATAGCCTTTGTCCACTAAAGGCTCCAGAAGGGACAGTACAGACAATGTTGCCACTCCATAGTTGCTAAACCTGGGGCAAAATTTGGTGCCTTTTTCCCGTATATAATATAGTGTTCCAAATGTGTCTGGTACCTGACTCACACAGCAAGTATGACTTGATCCCAAAGCTGGCCCGCTTGGAAGCTATGTATTGAAGCCACCTCAGTCTCCCCTTATAGGCCATAAGGATCTCATCCATGCTGATGTCCCTCTGTGGCACATAAGTGGTCCTGATGTTTTCAACTACCATCTGGTAGACCTCCCAGATCTTCTTTAGTTTTGGATCAGGGTGGGTGGACTCTTCAAAGGTGTCATTGTTGGCAAAGTGTAGCAATTTCATTATGAGGGAAAACCGGTGCTCAGACATCACCGTTCCAAAGAAAGGGGTCACAATTATTTTATTGGTGGTCCAGTACCATTTCTGCAGGGGCTTCCCCACCACTCCCTGCAGAATAATAGGGCCCAAGAACAACCAGATATCTGCTTTGGTTACCGGATCCCATGTCCTGCTCCTTGAAAAGCGCCCTTGTGGAGCAGCCAGTTGTTGGGTGGCATAGCAGTTAGTCTCCTCCACTATCTTTTCAATAACCACGTCCAAGAAGAAGAGCTGCAGGTAAGCCGGGGGTTGCACTTGCACACATTCTTCCGGCCAGGCTCCCCAGTAAAAGGAAAACATTGGGGTGGTGGAGAAACCTGAGAAAGGTCAATGGGGCACCTAACCCGAACATCACTGACCTAGGTGGTGATGGAGTCACTGTTATTGTCGCTGTCAGATGAAAGATCCCCAGGTGCGTCACTGTCACTAGAGTCCACCAGTGACTGAAGATCACTGTCCTCCAACTCCACCAGCTCTTCTGCAGTTAGATGGATTCTAGAGGATGACGCCATAGTAAATGACAGGCAGGCAGAGGTCGGTGCAAACGGCAGGTAGAGAGTTGTCAAATAAAGGCAGAGGTCAGTACAGGCAGCAGGAAAAGAGTAGTCAAAGTCCAGGCAAAAATGGCTACAAGTAATCAATCAAAATCCAGGCAGAAGGCAGTGAGTATAGTCAAAGTCCAGGCAAAAATCAGCAACAGGTAATCAATCAAAATCCAGGCAGAAGGCAGAGAGAATAGTCAAAGTCCAGGCAAAAATCAGCAACAGGTAGGCAGAAAAATCAGATCAGAAGCACTTAAAGATCAGAGATCACACAGATCACAGCCAGCTCAGCAAAAGGCAACATTGCACTGGATACAGATCCCCTTGTATCCAATATAATGAAAATTTGACCCAATCAGAAGCTTTTATTTTGTTTTCAACGTCCCTCCCCTGAGACCCCACGTCACCCCCCGACGTAATGCCGCACCGCCGCATTGCCACCCTCGGCAAACCTAATTGGCCGCCGGGTCCCTGGAAGATCAAAGTGGCTATGGGGATTCCGGCGGCCGGGGGAAGAAGCCTGGGCCCCGCTGACGAGTGCCGATTGCACGCGGGACCCAGGAACGCAGAGGGAGCAGCAATTTGAGCCAGCCCAAGCTGAGCTCGGGCTTACCGCTCCTGGCATGTGTAACTCAGCCCGAGATCAGCTCGGGAATACCGCCAGGGGTGGTTAAAGTGCTTAGGTTGCTTTAAGATCCAGTAAAACTGAATAACTTGAGACAATAGGGACCAGGGCCAGATTTACCAGAAGGCACTGTAGGCATGTACCTATAAGCACCATGATGTTGCGAACATTTCCCTCCTTCTCTACGCAGAGTTCAGAGCAGAGTGTAAATGAGAGGTTACTCACCCAGCTCTAGACATCCCACTGAGGAGATCTCCCTTCAGTCAGGGGCGGGGTATCTCTAGCTAATAATGCTGAGGTTCCTCTAGCTACCTAATTCTTGGGGGCACCTCTAACTATGTAATATTGAGGGTACTTTTGGCTACATAATACTAAGGGGCACCTGTAGCTGTCTATGACGAGCAATGGAAGTAAGGGAGAAGTGACGGCTGGGGCAGCCAGCACACTTGCTGTGTAGTTTGGTGGGGGTCTGTAGGTTCATGGAGAGAAAAGTCTAAGGTGCCAGGACATCTGTGCCTATAGGCTTCTGTGAGGTTAATCCGGGCCTGAGAGGGAGCTCTCAGTCCAGCTAGTTTTCTATAAACCCAGCTATCTACCAATTGCACAGTACAGACTCAAGCTCAACTCTTGATGATAAGCACTTGAGAAAGGGCCTAAACCCAAGATGGTGTGCTAGTTGGACTATGTAGTCAGTATTTCTTTGCTAATGAAGCATAAAGGAAAATATCCTAAAGAGTTGTGCTCCAATCTTCTTTGTGCAATTGACCTGCGAAGTAGGTCATTTTCGCAGGGGACAGTATAATAGAGGTCACTGTGAAAAAGGATGGTGTAGTGATTAACACAACATGCCAAAAGGATATTGTTGGTGCCACATATCCAGCAGTCATGTGGGTTAAGCCGGTGTCAAGGCCAATCTCCTAGAGGGCTCCGTACACTAAAGCTGGATGCAACTTCATCCTACACATTCAACACATCCTACACATACAGCCTGATTGAGCAACTACCATTTGTTGCTGTGGATTGTTTGGTGTGTGCAGAGGCACAGTGGGGATCTGCTGGTAGTAGCCCCCCCCCCCCCCCCATGTCAGACCGCACCCTTCCAGGTTAGGGGCTTATGGTCCTGTGGGTGACCTCAGGTAAGTTTGCTCTTAGGCTTTTTATCCTATATTAGACATGTGTGATATAGGATCCCCCCACCGTCCACATATTAGTGTTAGATTGCCTTTGTGTCACTCTTTGGTTGACAGGCATCATTTTCACTTTTATTGTCATGATCAATGATCACAATCTATATTTTTTAGTTATAGTCATGCTTTAAGTGAATGTATTATTTAATTAGCATGCCATAAACAAACTCAAGAAGACAAGTTACACGTGCCACTTATGTCCTTTGAAGCTAATTAGAGACCAGCATACTTTATACACTCGGGAGATGGATACAGAAGTGTCTCTATCCCTCGGGAATTTGCTCTCTCCTTCCCTCCGGCTATAAATTGCCCCGGCACTTAGGAAAGTGCGTTGCTTTGAGGCCTCACAGATGAATTAATCTATAACTCTAAATCAGTTTCAGCTCATCTTCATATCCCCCAAGATAGACACTCTGTAAGTAGAATTTAGAAATACAAAGGAAGAGGAAATGTTGTATCTACTTTATTCAATTCCAAATTGTATTTTATTTTCTTTATAATTAAACAAGTGGGTTATGTTTTGACCCACAACTGTTTAAGTTTGTTCAGTATTATAAATAAACACAAAGATAGCTAGTAAAATGTATGAGGAAGCTCCGTTTTTATTTTGCACTGTCTCAGCATTGATCAAAAAGTGATTTGAAGGAGAACGCTTTGAAGTTTCACTGGACCAATGTCTGAAAAAATAACTGCTTGTCCCCCTGAAATGTTTGTCCTTATCAATACTTTCATTGTTGCAGAGTTGATTTGCTAATGGAACAAGTACAATGTCTTGGTCCTGAGGGCTACAATTCTTGAAGAAAAAGCAGTAGTCCCCAGGCTCAACCACAAACTTTTGGTACCAGGGAGTCAACCAGTGTAGCACCCCGATCCACCAGAGGTGCAGGAAGGTGTGGAGATATATTGAGGTGCTGATGATATTAAGGATATATTGAGGTGCTGATGATATTAAGGATAACAGGAACATATTTCCTTCATTTTTTTTGACTATCATATGGGATTGTCTGTTAGCCAGTCTTCCTGGAATTCTGTTTAAAGTGAAAATTACCTATCATTGTCTGCTTCTAATTAGGAAACCCTTAATTAGTTGCTGTGAAGCCTATACAGGTGATCAGACCATGTTGTCTGAATAATGTCTCCGAGGTGTATTGTGTTTGGGAGCAATTGTCACCTATCACACAGGACATCCTGCTGCAATGTGAAAGCCTTAATCAATTGTCACCTGTAACCTGGGGAGATTGGAAGTGAAGGAAGTCTTTTGTTTTGTGTGTGTGCTATAGTACCCTTTTCATGTATGTGGATCTCTGGAAATCCCATTTATGTCTGAGAACGGAGACAGGAAAACGCCTTAATCAAGTTTTCACCTGGAGTTGAAAGCCTAACTTCACAATCTTTGATGTATAGTAGACTTTTACCTGGAAATGGAATATGTCTGAGATTTAATTAAAACCTAGTTCCTCCCCTCCCCAAGTAAGTTGCAGCCTCCAGGCGTAGCTCAGAGTATAAAAAGCAGAGGCAAATGCCTAGTGACCATCTGCTCTGGGAGTTAGCGCATAGCTAGAGTCGATCTCGACTTCCGGTCGAACAAGCGGCATGCTCCTGCCGACAACTTTGAGACCTTCAAGTTGGTAACGTTTTTTTTAATCCCCATTTTTATTTTACGCAAATATCCGTGTGTGTTATCTTTGTAACTTTTATCTTGTAACTATTTTTACTTTGTCTTTTTGTAATCTTTTTGTATATATTAAGTTCTGCATTGTTCTATGTTTTTCTAGAATATTAAATTATTATTTAATAAGTTTGACTTCTGCCGTACTAAACTAACACTCATAGCCTAGAAGAGACTGAAGTGTAACCGTGTATAAGTTCATGCCTAATTGTACGCTTGAGCAACACTACCGTATGAAATTGTAATTGCATTGTGTGTGGGGGCGTTTGTCATACGTTGGCCTAAGCGCGCAGCTGACCCAACGTACGAACAACGCCAGTGCGAGTAGCGACAGCAGAGTGGCTAACAGTATCGTTCGGAACGACTGTTAGTGGGTCTTTGCTTCACGACAGTGTAAGATTGCAACTGTGTGTGTGTGTGGGTGCGTGGCGTTCCCGTATTTGGCCTAAGCGCAAAGCTGACCCAAATACGAAAACGCAGATTGCGTATTGAGCACTCGATAGCTGAGTGAACGTGTCTAGCAACGCTAGTGGTGGCAGTGGGAAGTGTTTGAGGGGTTCCAGCCTTGTTTGTAGCTTAAATAAGGCTGTTCCCCGCTTAATCTGGTCAAACCCACAGTCGGGAACCGTATACGCAGGCGTGCCGCGGGCCGGTTCCTGACATAATTGGCTGGCGGTGGTGGCATCGTTTAGTACATTAGTACGCAGTTTAGCTCGCTATTCTGAGTACTAAAGGCTGGAAGCTTGCTAGAAGCAACTAGCCTACAGAAGTCTACTCAGTGCAGAATCTATATACGTTTTTTTTTTTTTGTTCAAAGATACACACTTGGTGTTTGCTTTCCCTCCCCCCTTTTTTTTTTCTTTTTATTTTGTGCAACACGATGGCTCAGAAAGCATCCAGCTATGCAAGGCAAAACAAAGAGATACTACTCAACCTGTGTGAGCACAAAGGCATCGAGACGGTGAGCGGCCAGACTAAGGAGCAGTTAGTTCGTGCGCTCGAGGAGCATGATGAGGCAGAACGAGCCCGTGCTTCAACGTCAGCAGATGCAGCTCACGACACGCCAGAGGAGGAATCGCTCCCGCCACAGGATGCGAGTGGAGACGATGTCCTGGATGATCCACCTAACACGGAGATGACATCTCTGGAAGCCGACCTACAGCTACTAGGTTCGGCTGAGCCCGAACTGCGCCTAAAGCTGATTCTGGAACATCGGCAAGCAGAGAGGGAAATACGACAAGCAGAGAGGGAAATACGACAAGCAGAGAGGGAACAAGCTGCCCAGCGACTCCAGGCCGAGAGGGACAGACTCCGGGCAGAGGAGGGAAGAGCTGAACGGCAACACCAGCTGGAGCTGGCGAAACTTCAGCAGCAGAACCGGTCTGCTGGACCCGCAGAACGCGAAGGTGAGCGAGTCCACAGAATCCCCCTGGATAAGTTCCCCGCTATGGACAAGGACTCTGACATAGACACTTGCCTACAGGGGTTTGAAAGGACTTGTCGGCAGTATGGGGTGCCCCATGAGCAGTGGGCAAGATACCTCACACCAGGGCTGAGAGGCAAGGCCCTGGAGGCGTTTGTGAGTCTCCCCCAGGAGGAAGAAACAGACTTTGAGGCAATTAAGAAAGCCATCATTGCACGATACCACCTCACGCCAGAGGTGTATCGCAAACGTTTCAGGACAGTGCAGCGAGGTCCTAATGACAGCTACCTGGATCATGCTTGCACCCTGCGCACTGCCTTCCAGCAGTGGCTAAAAGGACTGTCAGTTAAAACCTTGGATGCCCTGCAGGAGCTGATGATAAAAGACCAGTTCCTACACACCTGTCCTGTTGAGGTCCGGCTGTTTGTGCTGGATCGAGAACCAAAGACAGTGGATGAGGCTGCGGAAATGGCCGATGCCTACACCGCCCATAGAGCACCTGAGTCCCGGAGGACTACTACGCCCAGCTGGAGAGGAGAACAGATTGCTAAACCTGTTTCACCCAGCACCCAGAGGAGGCAAGCACCGCTGTCTCCTGGATTCAAGCAACCTGACACTCGGAAATGCTTTGTATGTGACAGGGTGGGTCATATCAGCACGACTTGCCCAGAGAGGAAGAGGGAGGCCCCAAAATCCAGTGAGGCCTCAAACCCCAGTGAAGTCCCAACGGCTTTGTGTGCTACCAGGAATGCTACTGGCTATGCAGAGAATCTGCAGCTTGTCACGGTTGGGGGTACAATTGCCACTGGGCTGAGGGACACTGGTGCAGAAGTGACTCTCATACATCCCCAGCTCGTGAACCCGGAGCAGTACATACCTGGGAAAATGATTGCTGTCCGAGGAATTGGGGGTGTCACCCCAGCCATACCCACCGCCTTGGTCCACCTGAATTGGGGGGCCGGCAGCGGATTGAAAGAAGTTGGGGTAACCGACAAAATCCCCACCAACGTTTTGCTGGGTACTGACCTGGGACGGTTAGTGGCCCGGTATGAGCCTACTCCAAACCCCGTGGAGCCTGCATCCCCAGCAGGAGTTCAGGACTCTTGCAAGGTACTGTCTGATAATGCTGTGCAAATGGGGAGTGCTGGTGAGGCCCCAGGGGCTATGGACTGTGTGCTAGGAGCCAGCCCTAGTGAGTCTCCAGTGCCTAGGCCTGGAGTGGGACATATTGATACAAAGAATGCAGAAATTGATAATGTCATTCATGATGCACGGACTATCGAGGCGATCGATGCCAGAACTGTTGATGCTACTTGTGAAGTGCTGAGTAGCAATGTGTGTAAAGATACAGATAATGTTGATGTTTTATGTGATGTCCCAAATGACAATATATGTAGGGCTGATAATGCTGATGTCATATGTGTTGTGCTACGTAATGCTGTGTGTCATGTGGACACTCCGTCAGCTGCAGGAGGAACCAGCGGCGCTCGCTGGGCTGCAGCAGGTGGACTGTCCACTGAAGGGGCAGATGGCACCAGGCCAGATCCTTCCCCTTCAGATGGGTTCAAGACCAAAGGTGATGTGGTTTATGATATGTGTAAGGTGGGCGCTCCCTCGGCTGCCGTGGTAACCCGCAGCGCTAGCGAGTCTACAGCAGAGGGACTGTCCACTGAAGTGGCAAATGTTGCTGGGTCAGCCACATCCAATCCGGAACCTGGCCTGCAGGGCCCAGGAGCCTCTCCGTCTGCAGCCTTCCTGGAATGTGTGACAGGCAGCACTGAGCTCTCTGGGGCTGTTCGATTTGACAGCAGCCTGGAAGAGCTCAGGGGGCTAGCCAGCAGGTCACCAGCTGGGAGGGGCGGGCTGAGAGGGTCCTGGGAAGTTATTCCCTCGGAGCTGTCCGAAGGGGAAGAGGCAGACCAGCAGATAATCGATCCCCAAAGGGACCGAGAGATAGCTCCTGCCACTATAGAGAAAGTGCCTGTAGCGACGGTTGGAACCCTCCCCCAGCTGCAGCACTGTCTCTATGGTCGCCAATTCACGGTTGTCACTGACTCACATTCCCCTGGTTGGTTACGTCAGGTTGCCAAGGGCAATGACACATTGCAGCAACCTGACCTAGCTTTCCATTCGTGTAGCTTGGAGCTAACTGACAGGTGGGGAACCCTCCTGAGGATGCTAAAGGGTTACCCCACCCGGCCAGGCCGTCAATGTAGGCTTTGGCAGGATGATTCGTTAGAACCACCTGCCAGTGCCATCTGGAAGGGGAGCAATCATGGGAATGCTGATGGACTGTCCGGTCAAGCAGAACCAACAATGTAGGTGCTGGCAGGATAATCTGGGAAGATTATCTGCCTTGCACCAAGTTAACGGCGGAGGTGTGGAGATATATTGAGGTGCTGATGATATTAAGGATATATTGAGGTGCTGATGATATTAAGGATAACAGGAACATCTTTCCTTCATTTTTTGTGACTATCATATGGGATTGTCTGTTAGCCAGTCTTCCTGGAATTCTGTATAAAGTGAAAATTACCTATCACTGTCTGCTTCTAATTAGGAAACCCTTAATTAGTTGCTGTGAAGCCTATACAGGTGGTCAGACCATGTTGTCTGAATAATGTCTCCGAGGTGTATTGTGTTTGGGAGCAATTGTCACCTATCACACAGGACATCCTGCTGCAATGTGAAAGCCTTAATCAATTGTCACCTGTAACCTGGGGAGATTGGAAGTGAAGGAAGTCTTTTGTTTTGTGTGTGTGCTATAGTACCCTTTTCATGTATGTGGATCTCTGGAAATCCCATTTATGTCTGAGAACGGAGACAGGAAAACGCCTTAATCAAGTTTTCACCTGGAGTTGAAAGCCTAACTTCACAATCTTTGATGTATAGTAGACTTTTACCTGGAAATGGAATATGTCTGAGATTTAATTAAAACCTAGTTCCTCCCCTCCCCAAGTAAGTTGCAGCCTCCAGGCGTAGCTCAGAGTATAAAAAGCAGAGGCAAATGCCTAGTGACCATCTGCTCTGGGAGTTAGCGCATAGCTAGAGTCGATCTCGACTTCCGGTCGAACAAGCGGCATGCTCCTGCCGACAACTTTGAGACCTTCAAGTTGGTAACGTTTTTTTTAATCCCCATTTTTATTTTACGCAAATATCCGTGTGTGTTATCTTTGTAACTTTTATCTTGTAACTATTTTTACTTTGTCTTTTTGTAATCTTTTTGTATATATTAAGTTCTGCATTGTTCTATGTTTTTCTAGAATATTAAATTATTATTTAATAAGTTTGACTTCTGCCGTACTAAACTAACACTCATAGCCTAGAAGAGACTGAAGTGTAACCGTGTATAAGTTCATGCCTAATTGTACGCTTGAGCAACACTACCGTATGAAATTGTAATTGCATTGTGTGTGGGGGCGTTTGTCATACGTTGGCCTAAGCGCGCAGCTGACCCAACGTACGAACAACGCCAGTGCGAGTAGCGACAGAAGAGTGGCTAACAGTATCGTTCGGAACGACTGTTAGTGGGTCTTTGCTTAACGACAGTGTAAGATTGCAACTGTGTGTGTGTGTGTGGGTGCGTGGCGTTCCCGTATTTGGCCTAAGCACAAAGCTGACCCAAATACGAAAACGCAGATTGCGTATTGAGCACTCGATAGCTGAGTGAACGTGTCTAGCAACGCTAGTGGTGGCAGTGGGAAGTGTTTGAGGGGTTCCAGCCTTGTTTGTAGCTTAAATAAGGCTGTTCCCCGCTTAATCTGGTCAAACCCGCAGTCGGGAACCGTATACGCAGGCGTGCCGCGGGCCGGTTCCTGACAGAAGGCAACACAGAAAAAAGATCACTGGGTCTCGGCCTGGATTTTGCATTTATAGCTTTGGCTTTATTGGCACCATAGTGGCAGACTGCCACTATGGTGCTAAAAAAGCTAAAGCTATAATTGCAAAATCCAGGTCGAGACCCGTGATCTTTTTTTCTTTCTGGGCTACAATTCTTGATACATCCCATGCATGAACAAGGAGAGATTTATTATTATTATTATTATTTTTATTATTATTATTATTATTTTGCTTCCAGGACACCTTTCGTGTTTTTCTTCTTCCATGTACAGCAGCCCACCTCCAATTCCATATTTATTTCCCCTCTTCATATATGACATTTATGTACAGCAGCACCTCTCTTTTATGTACAGGTCCCTTATGCAGCCCCTCCTGCCCTCTATGTGTTGCTTTCCATTTGCAGCCTCCCTTTTACACTTGCAGCCTTCTCTTTTATGTGCTATAACTTCTTTTACAATGGATTCCTTATAGAGGATCCACCCAAGACCAGAGCCTTTGTGGTCTTAACAAAAATTCTGCCACATTGCCTGACACAGACAAGACACAGAAAATTTACATTGTGCTTTTTTTCCCAGCAGACTCAAAGTGCAAGAGCTGCAGCAACTAGGGTGCTCTCTGTAGACAGTGGCAGTGTTTGAGAGTCTTGGCCAAGGTCTCCTAACTGAAAAACCTAATAGAGGATTCATCCAAGACCAGAGCCTTTTGTGGTTTTTCTAAAAAATCAGCCACAGCGCATGAGAGTTGAACTATCCAGTATCACATCATGAGACACAGTGAAGGTCTCTGCCTTTATGTCCTAGTCCTTCCTTATTTCTAAAACTCAATATAGAGAAAAAAAAAGTTTTTTTCACCCCTAGAATTACCTCCCTTAACTGATAACAGTCAAATTTGTCAATGCTGCAATAATTCCAGTCTCTCTATCACGGCATCAGGATTTGTGTCTCATATTGCCTAGTTGAAGAGGGTCTGTTTTAAACATTCGGGATGCCAGAGCTCACCTAGTGGTCCAGGATAGAGAAGAACCATGGAAAGCAATCATGTGGTTGTGAACTTGATTTCTAAAAAATATTTTTTTTCCAAGTCTCCCACTTACAAGTAGAATTTTTGTACTGAAATTTTTGTGAAGAGATGGAGAGACACTTTGAGGCAATTTACCATGAATGTAAAACACAATGATGAATAAACCTGAGTTGGAATTTACCTGCACTACAGTAGTTCTCAAATGGCTCAGAAGTTATTATATTTTTAGTTGTATTCTCTTGACTTTCCATTCTGGTTTCTGGTTACATATCTTGATGCTGAGGACTTGTTATCTACTCAGTTTCCTGTTCCTCCGTGTCTTTGTAACTCTTTTTCTTTTTCTTTTTTCAGGCACCTGATACTTAAGCTAAAAATTCATATTTTGTATTTACCAACATTTACGGAAGATCTGGGTTGTCAAGTGTGCACATTCACGTGCATGAAGTGTAAAATGTAAAATTAAGGAAAACTCTAGAGGAGCTCTGTTATTGCATACAGTACTTATCCTCTCCACTTGTGTCATCCATTACTGCAGTTTACTGAGTGGGCTCTTCAAGTAAATCTTTATTGATGATCAAAAAGTATACATAGTTGAAACCACAAAAGAGCTAAACAACTGAAATATGATCATTTTTCCTGCACCATAAGACATAACTTATAAACAATGATCTTGGATGAAATCTTTCTCCAGTTTTGATTAATATTGTTCTTTCTACAAATTATGTGTGAGGCCAATCAGACACAAGTCACACAGATTTATTTACTTGGGTTCCAAGATTTATACAAATTCAAATTTATATTTTTTGTTGGGTTTTTTTTATGTTATATGTTGGTACTCAGTGGTAACCTTCTAATTTTCACCTTGGTGACCACTACAGATCATCTTAAAATCCCGATGTTCATTTTTTTGAAACACTTGGCTATCGCAGATGTCCTTCTGACGACTACTGTAGTTCCCTTGATGCTGCACATTATATTGGTTGATGAAGGTTCCCTCACATTTATTGGTTGCATTGCCCAGCTGTATTGCTTTGGCATATTTGGATGTGTTCAAACTTTTCTCATTGCTGCTATGTCCTATGATCGATATTTGGCTATTTGTATACCATTGCGCTATGCCTCCCTTATGAACATTCACATTTGTCTCCAACTTTTTATTGGATCGTGGCTCTTAGTTGTCCTGCTAATATCAAGTGAAGTATTTGTGTTGTGTCAGTTTCACTTCTGTGGGCTTAATTATATCGACCATTTCTTCTGTGATTTTGGGCCAATTGTAGAACTAGCTACATCAGTCAAATTTAATTTCATGATACAAGACATCACAACTTCTGTATTTGTGATTGCTTGTCCATTTGCATTCATAGTCATAACCTATGGCTGTATCTCGTTTGCCATTATGAAGATATCTTCTGCTAATGGGCGAAGAAAGGCCTTCTCCACTTGTAGCTCCCACCTGACCACAGTTTGCACTTATTATGGGACTTTAATCACTGTTTACATAGTTCCAACTGACTACAGCTCAGCGAAGACAAATAAATACATGTCTTTGTTGTACCTTGTGGTGACCCCAGTAATGAATCCCATCATCTACAGCCTAAGGAATAAAGAAATAAAGAGGACTTTGCTTAAACTGCTCAAACGTTCTTTATAAGATTTATTAGTCTGATTTACATGCCACTTTGGCTTCGTACGTCTACATTTCTGATCTTTACATTTTGCTGTTCATGTGAACCAGAAGTAAGTACTCTATGCTGAATGCCTAAAATGCTTTGCAAGAATATGTTTTGGAGTACATATGAATACGCGGAATGACAATTAGACAAGTTTAGGCAAAAGTTAATAAAAATTAACTCCATTTACAGCTTTTTTTGTAGGAATGATTTGGTGAAACACGGATAAGGAAATATGATGCTGTTTTAATAGCTTTGAACATTGGGGAAATTTACACTTTTACATGACTTGTTAAAATCCAGCTCATCCCTTGTCCTGGGATGGTCCCATTTCTTGTCCCAACAGACAAAGCCACCTTTGCAAAAATAAAAACATTCTTGAAAATGTGTTTTCTTGTTCCGTTAACGCCTATGCATTTGTTTAAAGTACATTTGTTCATGCCCATATATTGTTCGGGAATATAGTCATTTATGTAAAAAAAAGTAACATTTTCACAAAATGTATGGCAAACAAAAATGGCCATATTTGCCCATCACTGCCCAGTACTTTACATTCCTAGACCAATAAATATGCCTGCATCAGAGTGAAGGTGAAATATAAAAATGACATGTGGGCTTGAGGAAAAAAAAACAAAAACCTTCTTTCGTAACTTTGGCCAGTTCTATTTGAAGTGTGTGTGTTTTATGAGTCTTTACTTTTTATTTCAGTGTCCTTACTATCAGTCTATCCACCATAAAGGAAATGTGAAGTGAAGCACAAATAAAAAAAAAACAGATACTTACCTATGGAGTGGGAAGGCCCTGGATATTCTTAAAGCACAATTGTGCCACAGAGACTGTGTACAACAAAGACTGTGCATACAGTTGCTGTTGAATGATTTTATGGGGATGTATGTGTGTCTTTTGGAGGTAGGAAGTAAGTCTGCTCCAAGAAGTTTCAGCATGTAGTGTTGGTGGTATAATGGTTAGGATAGCAGCCTACCATGTGGTAGGCCTGTGTTCAAATCCTGGGCCTGGCCAATATATGTGAGTTGGCTTTTAAAATCTTACAAATCCATAAGCAAGCTCAATTTTCTCTTGGATATATCATACGGGTACATGCTAGGCTGGCTTCAGCATGTGGTGGTATAGTGGTGAAGAGAGCTTTCTGTTGGTGGAATAACAATAATATTTATATAGCGCTTTTCTCCCTGGGGACTCAAAGCGCTGTGACCCTGCATTATGCAGTCTCAAAGGCTCGGGAAAAGAGGTGAGTTTTTAGCCTTTTTTTAAAGCTGTCCAGAGAAGGAGCCTCTCGTACTGATTGTGGAAGTGAGTTCCATAGAGTAGGGGCTGCGTAGGAAAAGGCCCGAGCACCAAATATTAAGTGTATCCTGGGAATAACCAGCTTCATCTTGTTGGCAGAGCGGAGGGTGCGTGAAGGGGCATAAAGTTCCAATAGATCCGCTATGTATTTGGGTCCCATGTGGTGTAGAGCCTTGAATGTCAGCAGGCAGATCTTAAAATTGATTCTCCATTTTACTGGCAACCAGTGAAGAGTTTGCAGTACTGGGGTGATGTGTGAGCTGCGGGGGGCATTGGCTAGGAGTCTGGCTGCAGCATTCTGTACTAGCTGTAAGGGGCGCAGAGCCTTATCTGTAGATCCGATGAACAGGGCGTTGCAGTAGTCTAGGCGGGAGGATACAAATGCGTGAACCAGGGCAGGTAGGTCTTCAGCTGGGATAAGTTGTTTGATTTTCGCTATATTTCTTAGATGGAAGAAGGAAGACTTGACGACAGCTGATACCTGCTGTCTGAGTTTTAGATTTCCATCCAGGATCACCCCAAGGTTTCGCACAGAGTCTTTATACTGTACAGTATCTCCCCCAATTGCTAGTTTGAGGTGGTGAGCGTTTTGAACTTTATCCATCATGTGTGGACCACCTACCACCAACACCTCTGTTTTGTCAGAGTTCAGCCTCAGCCAGCTGGTGTTCATCCAATTTTGTAAATCCACTAGACACGCATTTATGGATGCTGATGGGTCTTGGGTGCCAGGCTTGAAGGACAGATACAGTTGTGTGTCATCTGCATAACAATGGTATCCTAGGCCATAGTTCTGGATTATTTTGCCCAGTGGGAGCATATAGGCTGCAAAGAGTAATGGTGATAGTACAGAACCCTGTGGAACTCCATAGGCAAGTGGCACTGGATTAGAGTAGTGTGTGCCCAGACATACTTGCTGTGTCCTGCCAGATAGGAAGGTCTGAAACCATCTAAGAACAGTACCCCTTAGGCCACAGTAATTCTTCAGTCGCTGGATAAGAATTTCATGATCCACAGTATCAAATGCTGCTGACAAGTCAAGAAGAATCAGAATTGAGCAATCACCCTTGTCCCTTGCAGTAAGTAGATCATTCATTACTCGGACTAATGCTGTTTCAGTGCTGTGCCTTTTCCTGAATCCTGACTGAAAAGTATCAAAGATGTTGTTATCTGTAAGCCTGGCTTCTAGCTGGTTGGCGACTGCTTTCTCGATAACTTTTGATAGGAATGGTAAGTTCGCCACAGATCTGTAGTTGGTTACAGAATCAGGATCTAGTGATGGTTTCTTCAGCAGGGGTTTTATGATTGCTTTCTTTAGTTCTTCTGGGAAAAGACCACTTTGCAAGGAGCACTGAGTGATTTTGTGAAGTGCTGGCCTGATCAGCTCTGGGCACTGCATTAAGGATCCAGTTGGGCCAGGATCCAGGTCGCAGGTAGTGGGGCGGATACTTTGAATGAGAATTCCAAAATCTTCTACACTTAGAGTGTCAAAGACTTGCCATGGTGGTACGGTAGTAGGCATATGCAACGTCCAGTGGTCAATTGATGTAGTTGGTGTAATGCTGGCACGGATGGTAGACACCTTGTTTGTGAAGAAGGCAGATAATTCTTCACACCTTTCCCTGGAGTATGTGGTTGGGGCTTTTAGGCAGGAAGGATTGCAGACTGATTCCACTGTGTGCAGGGGCGCCTCTGGCCATTTTGTCACTACAGGCGAGAAAGCTTGTGGCGCCTCCCCCCCCTCCTGATTTAAGTGCACATTTAATGCAATTTGTAAAAAAGTTATAAATGGGGCTATTATGTGTATTGTATATTACCAACTATAATGCATCCCTTTTGATATAAAGCGTGTGCCATATGATTCATGCTGCCACCGTTTCCCTAAAATAAAATCAGCAGATAGCATGGCCACTTCAGAACATGTTAAGATATATAATAGCACAAATAACAATGTCAGGTATCATGTCCCCTACAAATCAAATACAGATAACACGTCCCCCACAGAGCAAATGCAGATATGTCCACCATAGATCAAATGCACAGAACACGTCGTCCCCCACAGATCAAATCCAGATATGTCCCCCATAGCAGGACGGAACCAGGGGGCTGGGCGGGGGAGTGTGTGTGTGCAGTGGGCGTGTGCGCATACGGTGCGCAGTCGCACAGCGGGCAGGCGCTTGCATGCATGCTGACTGTGTGGCGGTGGTAACTGGGGAGGGAAGGGAGTTCAGACACAGACCTAGAGCCCGTTTTTAAACGGGCTTAGGTCTACTAGTAAAAATAATAATAATATGGTAGGACATTACACTATGACTATGGTAGAAATTAGATTGTGAGCTCCTCCGAGGACAGTCAGTGACATGACTATGTACTCTGTAAAGTGCTGCAGAAGATGTCAGTGCTCTATAATTACATAATAATATGGTTGGACATTAGGCTATGACTATGGTAGGATTAGATTGTGAGCTCCTCCGAGGACAGTCAGTGACATGACTATGTACTCTGTAATGTGCTGCAGAAGATGTCAGTGCTATATAAATACATAATAATAATATGGTAGGACAATAGACTATGACTATGCTAGGATTAGATTGTGAGCTCCTCTGAGGACAGTCAGTGACATGACTATGTACTCTGTAATGTGCTGCAGAAGATGTCAGTGCTATATAAATACATAATAATAATATGGTAGGACATTAGACTATGACTATGCTAGGATTAGATTGTGAGCTCCTCTGAGGACAGTCAGTTACATGACTATGTACTCTGTAATGTGCTGCAGAAGTTGTCAGTGCTATATAAATACATAATAATAATATGGTAGGACATTGGGGAGAGGTCACTGGGTGCTGTTTGGGGGAGAAGGGGCAGGAAAGATCATTGGGTGCTGCTGGGGGGCACAAGAGAGGTCACTGGGTGCTGCTGGGGGTTGGGAAGAGAACACTGGGTGCTGCTGGGGTTGGGGATCAGGAGGAGTAACTGGGTGCTGCTGGGGGGTCAGGAGAGGACACTGGGTGTTGATTTGGGGTCAGGAGAGGACACTGGGTGTTGATTTGGGGTCAGGAGAGGACACTGGGTGTTGATTTGGGGTCAGGAGAGGACACTGGGTGTTGATTGGGGGTCAGGAGAGGTCACTGAGTTCTGCTAGGGGTCATTGGATGCTGCTGAGGGGGTCAGATGAGGTCACTGGGTGCTACTGGGGAAAGGGCAGGGGGTGATCAGGAGAGGTCAATGGGTGCTTGGGGGGGATCAGGAGAGGTCATCACTGGGTGCTGCTGGGGGGGGGGGGGCAGGAGTCAGGAGAGGTAACTGGGTGGGTGCTGCTTGGGGGTCAGGAGAGGTCACTGGGTGCTGTTGGGGGTTGAGAAGAAGTCACGTGCTGCCTGGGGGGTGAGGGTCAGGAGAGGTCACTGGGTGATGGTGGCCTGGGGTGGTTCTGGTGGTGAGGAGAAGTCATGGTCCTGCTGATGGAGTGGAGGCACCATCTTACCGGCTGCTGACAGCGTCCCAGTCTTCATTCCTGCCACCACTAGTATTTCTGTCACGGCCATAGACGGATGGGGGCAGAGCTTAGATTCGGTGTGGGCGGAGTTTTGATTCGTTGGGAGCGGAGCTTCCCGCGGCCGTGGCTTCATCTGCGTGCAACTGAAGAATATCTCCTCCCCTTCCCTCTCTGTGAGTCGCAGCATGACCCGGGGGAAGCCTATGGTGGAGGATTCAGCTGTTTCTTCCCTTCTTCCTCCTCACGCTGGAGTCACGCTGCGAGGGGGGCGGGGCTCCTTTAGCTAAGCATGCTTGCCACTATGCCTCTCCACCTTCCGCTGCAAGGCACCCCCCCCCTCTATTCCTAGCATTCTAAGTGGTCCATAGTGGCGGCAGAGAGATAACTTGCCCGCGGCTTTAAAGGGGCCATGCCGCGGGTAATTTTAATGACAAGGAGCGCGCCCTGTGCATTGTGGGTGCTCCAGGCAGTTGCCTGGAATGTCAGTGCCTAGAGGCGGCCCTGACTGTGTGGAAGAGTTGAGCAGTTCTGTTGTTGGCTGTAGATATTTTGTGCGAGATAAAGTCTGATTTTTTCTTGGTTATTGCTTGTTGGTATTGTCTGAGGTGTTGAACTAGGCTAGATTTGTGCTCCTCAGTCCCTGATTTACGCCACTGTCTTTCTAGTCTGCGCCCTTTCTTTTTTAGATCCATGATGGTTTTGTCAAACCAATTAGCTTTCTGCTTTTTGGTTGCTGATTTTTGTGCGCCATGGGGCAATACTGTCAAGTGTTTCATATATCGTGGTGTTGTACTGGGTTACTAGAGTGTTTGGGTCCATTTGGCTGTGGAGCAGACTTGTAAAATCCAGGTTGGCAGTTATCCTCTCCGGTGCTAATTTACTCAGGGGACGGGTTTTGATTGTTTCTTTAGGGAGCTGCTTGATAGGGTGATGTTCAATAGTAAACTGTATTATGTGATGGTCTGACCACACCACTGGGGTTACTGTTATGTTACTAATGTCCATTCCGAGGTGGAACAGTAAGTCTAGCATATGCCCTCCTCTGTGGGTAGCAGATTTTACAACTTGTGTGAAGCCTAGTCCACCCATGAGATTTATTAGTTCATTTGCATCTTGTGATTGAGTGTTATCAGCCCAGACGTTGAAGTCACCAAGGATGATCCATCTCGGATAAGACATAGTTAGCATGGCCAGAAGTTCTGGGAATTCCTGTAGGAAAGGGTCAGCATCTCCGGGGGGACGATAAACCACTAAAATTTTGAAGCCTTTACCAGCTGAGATCTGGGCACCTATACATTCAAAGGACTTTATTGAGCCAACATTCAGGGCTCTGAGCTGCAGAGTTGTTTTGCCACAAATTGCTACACCCCCTCCTCTGCGGTCTCGTCTTCCCTCACTTAGGACTGAGTAATTGTATGGGATGGTTGCTTCCAGTGTGGGGCCCGCATTGGCATCAATCCAGGTTTCAGTGATGCATGAAAAATCGCATGTCTGAATAAGGTCCGCAATAATGGCTGTCTTATTGTTTATAGAGCGGGCATTGCAGAGCAATGCGGTGACTGCATGGGGCTTAGCAATGGCGACTGGGTTCACTGCTGGGGTGTTACTGCATCTCTGACTAGGGACTTGGTAACTTCTGCTACTTTCAGCCTCTGATTTCCAGTAAACATCACTGGAGATCGCTGGAAAGTTATTTTCTTTGAATGGGCCTGGGTCCCTGAAGTTGGACTGAGACTGAGTGTGGCACTTTTTATGGGCCTGGCCGCCTTTTTTACCTCTGTGCGTTTTATTTAAAATCCCTAGAGATTCCAGCAAATTAGCTTGTTTTTTTTCCAATGTGAGATGCAGCTCTCAATGGCCTGAGAGATAGTAAGAAGCTGGCTGTATAGATTAACATTGCTCTTTGTGAAGGAATGGGTTAAGTAAGCTCTTCCTTTGATTGTTGTTGTTTATCAGTGGGGGGTATACAAAAGAAAATGCTGGCCTTCAGAATCTGCTACAAGAGGTGTGAAAAGTCCATTGATATGCAGAAGCATGGGGCCTACTAAGGTTTACTTAGAAAGGCAATGGAGTCAATATAATTTCAGCCTCTGAATGCATTTCAAGTATTTGTACAGTCTGCAAAAACGGATTGCCAGCTGAAGGATATTACTGCTGTTTGAGGAAGGAGGATGAATTCCCTTACCTTGGGAAGAGGACTTGGGAAGGTAGGAAATCTGCTTGCTGTGTTGCATGGACATGCTTTTTGATGTGTTTGCTTGTTTGAAGCTGTGGACCTCATGAGTATCCAGGTGGAGAAATCCTATTCCATTGTGTGTCCTTGTAGGAGTAGAAAAGGTTTTTTTTTGTTTGTGTGGATTATCAGCTTCCCAATCCCATGCAGGACTCCAAAACCAAGGTCAGCTACACATGACTTTCATGGTGAGTACAATCCAGCTTGTAACTTAGCCATCCATAAACTTCCACGTTTCCCAGAAGGTTCCAGTTGTAGCCAGAGAGTTCATGGTGCAGAATCTGTAAGTATTTTTGTTCCTTCTGCGCATATATGTGATTAATGCTTCCCAGAGCCGAGACAAGGTGTGGAGCAGGTAAAAGGAGAGGCTGCCATCTTGAGCGCGCTCAGTAACGGGAGTAATAGAGGCGCCAGTCAAGTATAAAATCGGTTAAAAAACGTCTAAAAGGAGGGAAATGGGTGGATTCACCTCCCCCAAATAAAAAATGACCAGGCTGATGTAGCCGTAGGATTTTATAATTCAATTTATTAAAACAATTCTCCAATAGTGATGCAACGCGTTTCACGGGCAAACATCCCGCTTCATCAGGCAGTGTAACAAGGAGAACACTGAAGGGAAGAACCAAGGGGGGGGGGGGGGTTGGAACAGAAAACAAGAAAAGAGAAAGGGGGGGAGGGGGGGGAAGAAAAGAAAAAAACAAAAAGAAAAAAGGAAAAATTGGTGCTAAAAAGTACTCAATGCATTAGCATATTATCAAACAATCATCAACATCAGAGGAGTATTCTTGTGATTTTATAATATTATCAGGATCAACCTACTGTAATTATAACTTGCATACATATAGCAAACATATAGGCACTCAAATCCCCATATACACATGCAACTATATGTGTATATATTGCTCACAATAAAGACCCTAGTTCAGTCTATGTGGAAAAAGTTCAATCAGTTTAGTTGTGCCCATTGCATGTCATATATAATATATATAAATATAAGTACATAAATCAGTAGACCTTCATGCACGGCGGCATGTGCAATAGAATAAAAAATCCTTTGTGGCTTACCATGTGCAGGTCAATCTGTAGCCAGAGCGCCTCTATGAGGGTAGGAGGCCGCTCATCAGCTTCTTATAGTATAAACAGGCGCCGGACTTCTGATCGAGCGGGCGCCGGAGGCGGAAGTGACGTGGCCACCAACGTATGCGTCTGATGGTACGCATGACGCCATTACGCCTGTGGGCAGCGGTGACAGGATGCGGCGGCAATGTCGCATCATAGTACGTATATGTGAGGGCGGATGCGTACATGAAGCCACATCCGCCCAAAGGAAGGTGGAAATGTCGAGGGGACAGATGGCGCATGTGCAGCCAAAGAAACGCTGCGCCCTCTGTCACAACAGACTATATATAAATGAAAATATAAACTAGATCAATAAGGGATCAAGAAATTTATATCAGAGTTAATGCATATGAAGTAAAGGGGAATTAGATAATTAGATCAAATATTTAGATGTTTTTAGTATTTTATAAATTCACTCTTTTTGTCAAATGCGAGGCTCTACTGCCCTCTAGTGGATATGGAAGTCATCGACCCTGATCTATATTGGATAGTGAAAATCAATGGAGAAAGCTAATGGAGAAAGCTATGACTCCTTGGTTATAACAGCACTTGTATACTAACTGCATTCACATAAAAGCATCTAGATAGAAAACAAAAATTAGGATAAACAGAAATACATGTAAATAAGTGAATTTGATGCATATATCAAAATTAAAAAATTCATACAATTGCATAAAAAAGGGGGGGGGGGGAAGACAAGTATAAAAAGGATAAAAGAGAGGACTATGCTAAAAAGGCTTAGTGAGCTCGTATTAATATAATTTCTCTAAAACTTCGTTGAGCCCCTCTGGAGCGAGGGTTCTCAATACTTGGATCCAGTACATGACCTCAGAAATATTTTGTGCTTGTATGTGATCTATGAACGAGATGCTTAGGTGTTGGGGGTCACCACTGTGATGAGTGCTGAAGTGTCTCGAGACGCTATGTGACAGGTACTGTTTAAGAACATTCCTTTTGTGTTGTCCAATTCTTTCTCTCGCAACCTGCGTTGTACGTCCTACATACTGTAATTTACAGGGGCATGTTATGAGGTATATTATGTTTTGAGAAATGCAACTTATGTTTTGTTTAATCGTAAACATAGTATTGGTGGTTTCGGAACAGAAGGTGTTTGTAGTGTTTACAAACTGACAGGCTGTGCATCGGGTATGGTTGCAAGGGAAGGAGCCAGGGGTAGGATCGCTGGTGCTGGGTGTATCTGATAACGAAACAGATCGAAATTTGCTAGGAGCCACCAGTGCACGAAGATTCGGAGCCCTTCTAAATGTTAGGAGGGGACTCTTGGGTATTGTGGATCTGAGGTGTGGGTCCTGCATTAATATTTCCCATCTCTTTTGTAAAATGGACCGGATTTCTCCGTGTTGAGTACTATAACCCGTGATGAATCTGGGAAAATTGGTGTTTGTGGGGGAGTCATTTATTGATGTACGTGAAATAGTAGTTGTCATGGCTTTGTGTTTTGCGTCTTTAATAAGTTTCAACGGATATCCACGTTCTGAAAACTTCTTAGTGAGCGTGAAAGAAAGGGGGGAACCGAGAGCCCAATATGGTGTAGTATGTTAATGAGGTGATGTCTGATGCAAACACACACAATGGTTATACTCACAAGGACGGGTCGCCTCCAAGGCAACCACTGGATAAGCAGGCGGGGAGAATTGTAACCTGACTCCGCTCAGGGTTAAGAAGTCGCTCTCTGTAGATAGAAGGAAATGGGGATACACCCCTCCACCAAGGGTGGACTAAACAGTTATGTGGTACAACAACAGAGGCGCCAAGTAGAGTAAAATTAGTTAAAATTGTTAAAAAGGGGGAAGTGGGTGGACTCACCTCCCTTCTGAAAAAATGGCCAGACAACGGGCAGGTTACTTCAAGTTTAAAGTAACATTTATTATGAGCTCCAAAAGTGCAACGCGTTTCACGGGTAACAGTCCCGCTTCTTCAGGCAAACAATTTTTGGAGGGAGCAAAGTCGGGTCAAGAGCCAGATATAGCGCCTCTGTGCACAGAGGCGCTATATCTGGCTCTTGACCCGACTTTTCTCCCTCCAAAAATTGTTTGCCTGAAGAAGCGGGACTGTTACCCGTGAAACGCGTTGCACTTTTGGAGCTCATAATAAATGTTACTTTAAACTTGAAGTAACCTGCCCGTTGTCTGGCCATTTTTTCAGAAGGGAGGTGAGTCCACCCACTTCCCCCTTTTTAACAATTTTAACTAATTTTACTCTACTTGGCGCCTCTGTTGTTATACCACATAACTTCTTAGTGAGCGTGGTAGATTGAGCGTGAAAAACAGATAGTCCGGAGCAGTTACGGAAGATTCTACGATATTGACAATAGGGTGTGTTAGTAGTCCATGGGCGATAATGAAAACTATTAAAATGTATACAATTATTGGAATCTACGGTTTTAAAGTGTGTTTTGGTTTTAATTATGTCATCTTCCACATACAGAACCAAATCCAGAAATTCAATAGAGTTGGGATGGTGTAGAGCAGTGAAGTTAAGCCCAGCTGGATTATTGTTAAGGAAGTCGATAAATTGTGGAATGTTTGTTTGTTCACCTTTCCAGATAAAAATAAGATCATCTATGTATCTTCTGTAAAAAATTATATTATCACTGAATGGGTTATGAGAATCAAATTTAAGTGTCTTTAAATATCCCATAGTTAAATTAGCGTAGGATGGTGCAAATGGACTCCCCATGGCTTTCCCTGTAGCTTGGTGATAAAAATTCTCTGCAAAAGAGAATACATTGTGTTGTAGGATGAACTCTGCGCAATTTCTTAAAAAGGACTGTTGTATGGCAGGCATATCAGGATAGGTTGCTAAATAATGTTCTAAAGCCCTGAGGCCAAAGGAATGTGGTATGTTGGTATACAATGAAGAAACATCACATGTTAACCATATTTACAAGATTGTAAAGAATTTTTGTCTGCACATCTCAGAAATAAACAATACCACCCACTTATGTCTAATCTGGTTGCACGTTTAAAGAAATTTGAAGCCGACACTATCGACACTAAATTAAAGAAATTAAATCGAGACAGATTAGCGTATGCGGAGCACAGGGAAAGGGAACGTAAAACCAGGTTCCCCCCCACAGGCCCAAGACCACCACATAATCCCTCACTACCACCACCACCACCACTCATGAGCCTCAACATTCCACCCCCATCACTTCCGTCATTTCCCCCACCGCCTTCACAATATCCACCTTTTCCCCCACCGCCATGGATACCCCCTCCAGGACCTGTCCCACCAGGCACACCCCAAGGATCGGTTTCTAAATCTATTAAATCAAACACCATATTGACACCACAATTCAGCTTCGCCCACTCTGGGACCTTAACCAAAGCACTGATTGAGAAAGATAAAAAATAAAACTGTCAATCAAAAGCCCAATTTTGCACATTCCAAGAAACTAGGCAACAAACCCCTCCCCCTTCAAAACACAAAGAAAGGACCTGAGGTGGAGCCTTTCAAAAATCCATCCCTGTTTCCCTCCAACACTATAACTCCCAGTCAATTCAAACCCAACAAAATTACCACATATACATTCCATAGTGCCCCCCCCTGTTACGTTGGCCGTCCCAAACACACTAACCACAGCTACAACAATCAAACTGGATGAACCTGTACTTACTACCCCGGTGGACGATCTCACCAATGAAGGTGAATTAGGACTTTCACAGATCAGCATCCACGACACACCACCTTCTTCCTCCACTCCACCCAATACCTCCAGTTCTATGACCAGTATCAATACAAAAACTGGCCTTATTACAAATCATTTCAGTTTAACCAACACACAGAGAAATCCTAATACTTTAACATCCTCTTTTTTAGATCTGCCCTCCTCGATCACCCAAAACACACTAGTTCTGCCCCTTTCCAGCCCAACAACATCGAGAGTCATTCTTCAACCCAAGCACAAATTAAAACGACTACTTCCAGAATCCGGAAAAGAGGGAAAAGAGGGAAAGGAAAAAAGAAATTGCACTCAATCCCTGAACCGATAATGGCTCCCACTTCACAGACTCGTTGTATTTTCAACTTGTCAGACCACATATTATCCACCTCTGAAACCCGGTTACTAGAAAAAGGTCTATCATTCTGCCCGACTAATACTTCCCAGATGTCAAAACTTTTCGTTGAACTGAATTCATATATACGCAAACTCACTCTTAAAAGACACTTTGCCATTAAACAACATCAATCCACTTTATCCGATCCCAATAACAGCCTTATTCAGACTAACAATGACCATATTCCAAATTACATAGCCAATTCCAACGACATTTCCACTGAAAAATTCATCACTACTCAATTAAAAGGTAGGTCCAGATTCTACCCCACAGCCTCAAAGGGCAACTTTATTGATACCTTCTACACACTAGTCCTCAATGACCTTCAAAAACTTGATTTTACCTTCAACCCTCCACTTCCAATTTAACCAGACTGGAACAGAAAGCCCTTCACTCCATTAGAAATAACCACAACATCATTGTTAAACCGGCAGACAAGGTCGGGGGGGTATAGTTATTCTCAATAAAATTGATTACATTACTGAAGCCCACAGACTACTTGATAACCGTCTTCACTATACCAAGCTGACCACGGATCCTACAACCTACATTCAACTCCACTCTCAAGTCCTTCATTAATCAAGCTTTGTTTGATAATATCATAACTAAAAATGAACGCAACTACATCATCAACCATCACCCCAAAACACCGTTTTTTTTACTATCTTCCCAAAATTCACAAACATCTCACTAAACCACCTGGAAGACCCATTATATCTGGCATTGATTCTATGACCAGTAATTTGTCTAAATTTATTGATACACATTTACAACCGCTAGTACAGTCATTACCCTCTTATCTTAAGGACTCTCAACACCTCATTACACTGCTGAAAGACACCACGTGGAGACCTGAATACATATGGTTAACATGTGATGTTTCTTCATTGTATACCAACATACCACATTCCTTTGGCCTCAGGGCTTTAGAACATTATTTAGCAACCTATCCTGATATGCCTGCCATACAACAGTCCTTTTTAAGAAATTGCGCAGAGTTCATCCTACAACACAATGTATTCTCTTTTGCAGAGAATTTTTATCACCAAGCTACAGGGACAGCCATGGGGAGTCCATTTGCACCATCCTACGCTAATTTAACTATGGGATATTTAGAGACACTTAAATTTGATTCTCATAACCCATTCAGTGATAATATAATTTTTTACAGAAGATACATAGATGATCTTATTTTTATCTGGAAAGGTGAACAAACAAACATTCCACAATTTATCGACTTCCTTAACAATAATCCAGCTGGGCTTAACTTCACTGCTCTACACCATCACAACTCTATTGAATTTCTGGATTTGGTCCTGTATGTGGAAGATGACATAATTAAAACCAAAACACACTTTAAAACCGTAGATTCCAATAATTTTATACATTTTAATAGTTTTCATTATCGCCCATGGACTACTAACACACCCTATTGTCAATATCGTAGAATCTTCCGTAACTGCTCCGACCTATCTGTTTTTCACACTCAATCTACCATGCTCACTAAGAAGTTTTCAGAACGTGGATATCCGTTGAAACGTATTAAAGACGCAAAACACAAAGCCATGACAACTACTATTTCACGTACATCAATAAATGACTCCCCCACAAACACCAATTTTCCCAGATTCATCACGGGTTATAGTACTCAACACGGAGAAATCCGGTCCATTTTACAAAAGAGATGGGAAATATTAATGCAGGACCCACACCTCAGATCCACAATACCCAAGAGTCCCCTCCTAACATTTAGAAGGGCTCCGAATCTTCGTGCACTGGTGGCTCCTAGCAAATTTCGATCTGTTTCGTTATCAGATATACCCAGCACCAGCGATCCTACCCCTGGCTCCTTCCCTTGCAACCATACCCGATGCACAGCCTGTCAGTTTGTAAACACTACAAACACCTTCTGTTCCGAAACCACCAATACTATGTTTACGATTAAACAAAACATAAGTTGCATTTCTCAAAACATAATATACCTCATAACATGCCCCTGTAAATTACAGTATGTAGGACGTACAACGCAGGTTGCGAGAGAAAGAATTGGACAACACAAAAGGAATGTTCTTAAACAGTACCCGTCACATAGCGTCTCGAGACACTTCAGCACTCATCACAGTGGTGACCCCCAACACCTAAGCATCACGTTCATAGATCACATACAAGCACAAAATATTTCTGAGGTTATTCGGACCAGAGAGATGTACTGGATCCAAGTATTGAGAACCCTCGCTCCAGAGGGGCTCAACGAAGTTTTAGAGAAATTATATTAATACGAGCTCACTGAGCCTTTTTAGCATAGTCCTCTCTTTTATCCTTTTTATACTTGTCTTTTTCCCCCCTTTTTGTATGCAATTGTATGATTTTTTTAATTTTGATATATGCATCAGATTCACTTATTTACATGTATTTCTGTTTATCCTAATTTTTGTTTTCTATCTAGATGCTTTTATGTGAATGCAGTTAGTATACAAGTGCTGTTAAAACCAAGGAGTCATAGCTTTCTCCATTAGCTTTCTCCATTGATTTTCACTATCCAATATAGATCAGGGTCGATGACTTCCATATCCACTAGAGGGCAGTATAGCCTCGCATTTGACAAAAAGAGTGAATTTATAAAATACTAAAAACATCTAAATATTTGATCTAATTATCTAATTCCCCTTTACTTCATATGCATTAACTCTGATATAAATTTCTTCATCCCTTATTGATCTAGTTTATATTTTCATTTATATATAGTCTGCTGTGACAGAGGGCGCAGCATTTCTTTGGCTGCGCATGCGCCGTCTGTCCCCTCGACATTTCCACCTTCCTTTGGGCGGATGTGGCTTCATGTACGCATCCGCCCTCACATATACGTACTATGATGCGACATTGCCGCCGCATCCTGTCACCGCTGCCCACAGGCGTAATGGCGTCATGCATACGTTGCAGATGCATACGTTGGTGGCTACGTCACTTCCGCCTCCGGCGCCGGCGCCTGCTCGATCAGAAGTCCGGCGCCTCTTTATACTATAAGAAGCTGACGAGCGGCCTCCTACCCTCATAGAGGCGCTCTGGCTACAGATTGACCTGCACATGGTAAGCCACAAAGGATTTTTTATTCTATTGCACATGCCGCCATGCATGAAGGTATACTGATTTATGTACTTATATTTATATATATTATATATGACATGCAATGGGCACAACTAAACTGATTGAACTTTTTCCACATAGACTGAACTAGGGTCTTTATTGTGAGCCATATACACATATAGTTGCATGTGTATATGGGGATTTGAGTGCCTATATATTTGCTATATGTATGCAAGTTATAATTTCAGTAGGTTGATCCTGATATTATAAAATCACAAGAATACTCCTCTGATGTTGATGATTGTTTGATAATATGCTAATGCATTGAGTACTTTTTAGCACCAATTTTTCCTTTTTTCTTTTTGTTTTTTCTTTTCGCCCCCCTCCCCCCCTTTCTCTTTTCTTGTTTTCTGTTCCAACACCCCCCCCCCCCCCTTTGGTTCTTCCCTTCAGTGTTCTCCTTGTTACACTGCCTGATGGAGCGGGATGTTTGCCCGTAAAACGCGTTGCATCACTATTGGAGAATTGTTTTAATAAATTGAATTATAAAATCCTACGGCTACATCAGCCTGGTCATTTTTTATTTGGGGGAGGTGAATCCACCCATTTCCCTCCTTTTAGACGTTTTTTAACCGATTTTATACTTGACTGGCGCCTCTATTACTCCCGTTATTCCATATCTTAGTCCACCCTTGGTGGATGGGTGCATCCCCATTTTTTTCCGATCTATAGAGAGCGACTTTGGCGTCAATTCACCAGAGGTTACCAACCTATTTATCTCTTGGGAGGTAATTTACCTCCTGTGATATCTCCAAATAGCAATTCTCCAGAAGTATAGGGGAAAATATCGACAGAGAGAAATGCAAGAGATAAATGTGAGATAAGTATGAGATAAATAAGTGATAGTTAGTAGTTAGTTTTTCTCCAAATCACAATTCACCAGGGAAGAAAGGGGGTGTGGCCATTTGTTATTTTTTCATCTCTTTATCCCCTGAATGAACCTGGAGATATCGTGGTTTTCACACAGCAGCTGCTGCTGTGGAAGATGGAGCCTTTTGAGCTTACGCTGTTAGGCCTGGTGCACACCAAAAACCGCTAGCAGATCCGCAAAATGCTAGCAGATTTTGAAACGCTTTTTCTTATTTTTCTGTAGCGTTTCAGCTAGCATTTTGCGGTTTTGTGAAGCGTTTTTGGTGTAGTAGATTTCATGTATTGTTACAGTAAAGCTGTTACTGAACAGCTACTGTAACAAAAACCGCCTGGCAAACCGCTCTGAAGTGCCGTTTTTCAGAGCGGTTTGCGTTTTTCCTATACTTAACATTGAGGCAGAAACGCCTCCGCAATCCAAAATCTGCAGCAGCCCGGGAGTATGCGTTTCTACGAAACGCCTCCCGCTCTGGTGTGCACCAGCCCATTGAAATAAATTACCCAAGCGTATCCGCAGCCGCAAGCGGATCGCAAAACGCAGCCGAACCGCTCTGGTGTGCACTAGGCCTTAGAGCTTGCTTCTATTATGAGGAGACGAAGGCGCAGGAGAAGGGTCTGTTTAATCGCCACTCATATTTTTCGTGAGAGAACAGTTCTTGATAATTTTACTGAGACAGAGGTGGTGAAGAAGTTCAGACTCACTCGTGATATGATTTATGATATGATCCGGCAGTAAAAGGTGGGAATACTCTGGTCACGTAGTGGTAAAACTCTGCCTCCTACCCACAATGCTTCACTTTCAAGCTTACAGAGAGGAAAAGTATCCCATGTAAATCATTAATACCGATTACCTAACTCTCTGCTTTCTCACACTTTCCTCATGCATATCTCTCCATTATCCCCTGCTATCGAACATTTTTCTCTCTGTCCTCTCACACTGGTGAATTGACTCCAGAGTGTTAAAATACCTCATGAGATAAACTACCTACCTTTTTTCTCTTAGTAATTCCTCTCTGGTGAATTGACGCCTTTGAGTGGGATCAGGTTACAATTCTCCCCACCTGCTGTATCAGTGGTTGCCTATGTGGTAACCCTGACTTGTGAGTATAACTTTTATTTTTATCATATCCTCCATTTGTTCTAAAATACTACACCAGATTTGGCTCTCGGTCTGTTTCATTTCTGTCTTTCTATTGGTGGGGTCTGATAGCCCCCAATGTGTATTTTTTTGTAAATATTGGATCATAGCCATGGATCGCAGCACTGTATGAGCTAATTATATGGCGGTTTCACCATCTAACATTATCCTAGGGGCGATTGTCGCCTACCAAGCGGAGATATGTGAGCATGATCTCCTGCAAAACAAGCCTCAAGGACCTTACGGCAATCCCTGGGGCTGCCGCCGCGTCCACGCCCATCAGTGTGATGCAGTCGGCAAGTAGTTAAACACCACATTTTCCTCTTCCTTTAGTAAACTCAAAAGCAAGAGATGTCCGGCACTGGAAGACTTGTAAGTTATTTTTTGTTCACTTCAGCTAGTGATCAAAGGTAAGCCAACATCCGTACCAGCCATCAGATGTAATTATAGCTTGTACATATAGCCCTCCATGCAGCCGAAGGCAGTGTGTCCACTACCAGTTGGTTATGCAGTGTTACATGATTCCAAGTACAACGGACTGTTGCTGTTTCGGACGATATCTCCATCCTTTGTCAAGTGGGTAATGCACTGAATTGTGCATCACCACTTCCTTTTATACTCCTCTCCTTCTCTTCCAACCAATCCTTAACCAGGAGGACCTGATGGGGAACTGTGGCAATACAGCCAGGGCCGCCATCAGGGGGGGACAAACAACACTACAGTGACGGGCCCCGAGCTCCCAGGAGGCCCGGGCCCCCCCTCTGATGTGTGGCACCTGTTGTATGTGTCCCCAGGGCCGTTCTGGTCTCTCTCCCCGCCTCTCTGCTCGTAGTTAGAGCAGGCTATAAGAAAATGGCTGCCGATGTCCACAAATGCAGACATCGGTAGCCATTTCTCTGTAGCTTTGCTCTAACTACACTCTAGAGCACCGGCCAACCACAGCTACAACACCAACATTTATTTATGCTCTGCCCCCGACCTCCTGTCAGCAGTGGCAGCCAGCTTCAGGGCGATGCTACACGTGAGTGCAGCGTGCTGGGCACTCATGTCTCTCCCCTCCGCCCCCTGAAGCTGGCCGGCCAATAGACAGGGAGGAAGGCTCTGCTCCATGCCTCTCCTCCTTTCTTCAGCCACAGATGTAGTGTTTACTGCATGTGGCCACGCCCCTAACCCCGCCCACTGCCAGTCATGCCTGGAGTTACCACATCAGGCTAGATAATCTAATGTCATGTAATCTAATGTCAGTACAATTACAGCTGCTCTGTGAGGGCCTCAGAGGTTGTCTAAGAGTATATTGGGAGCAACAACACCGTGAAGTCCAAAGAACACACAAGACAGGTCAGGGATCAAGTTATTGAGAAATTTAAAGCAGGCATAGGCTACAAAAAGATTTCCAAAGCCTTGAACATCCCACAAAGCACTGTTCAAGGGATCATTCAGAAATGGAAGGAGTATGGCACAACTATAAACCTACCAAGACAAGGCCATCCACCTAAACTCACAGGCCGAACAAGGAGAGCGCTGATCAGAAATGCAGTCAAGAGGCCCATGGTGATTCTGGACAAGCTGCAGAGATCTACAGCTCAGGTGGGAGACTCTGTCCATAGGACAACTATTAGTCATGCACTGTACAAAGTTGGCCTTTATGGAAGAGTGGCAAGAAGAAAGGCATTGTTAACAGAAAGCATAAGAAGTCCCATTTGCAGTTTGCCACAAGCCATGTGGGGGACACAGTAAACATGTGGAAGAAGGTGCTCTGGTCAGATGAGAAACTAAAATGGAACTTTTTGGCCAAAATGCAAAACGCTATGTGTGGCGGAAAACTAACACTGCACATCACTAGTGTTGGGCGAACATCTAGATGTTCGGGTTCGGGCCGAACAGGCCGAACATGGCCGCGATGTTCGGGTGTTCGACCCGAACTCAGAACATAATGGAAGTCAATGGGGACCCGAACTTTTGTGCTTTGTAAAGCCTCCTTACATGCTACATACCCCAAATTTACAGGGTATGTGCACCTTGGGAGTGGGTACAAGAGGAAAAAAAAATTAGCAAAAAGAGCTTATAGTTTTTGAGAAAATCGATTTTAAAGTTTCAAAGGGAAAACTGTCTTTTAAATGCGGGAAATGTCTGTTTTCTTTGCACAGGTAACATGCTTTTTGTCGGCATGCAGTCATAAATGTAATACATATAAGAGGTTCCAGGAAAAGGGACCGGTAACGCTAACCCAGCAGCAGCACACGTGATGGAACAGGAGGAGGGTGGCGCAGGAGAAGAAGGCCACGCTTTGAGACACAACAACCCAGGCCTTGCATGAGGACAAGAAGCGTGCGGATAGCAATTTGCATTTTGTCGCCATGCAGTCATAAATGTAATACAGATGAGAGGTTCAATAAACAGGGACCGGAAACGCTAACCCATCACAGATGTTCATTGTTCATGTTACTTGGTTGGGGTCCGGGAGTGTTGCGTAGTCGTTTCCAATCCAGGATTGATTCATTTTAATTTGAGTCAGACGGTCTGCATTTTCTGTGGAGAGGCGGATACGCCGCCGATCTGTGACGATGCCTCCGGCAGCACTGAAACAGCGTTCCGACATAACGCTGGCTGCCGGGCAAGCCAGCACCTCTATTGCGTACATTGCCAGTTTGTGCCAGGTGTCTAGCTTCGATACCCAATAGTTGAAGGGTGCAGATGGATTGTTCAACACAGCTACGCCATCTGACATGTAGTCCTTGACCATCTTCTCCAGGCGATCGGTGTTGGAGGTGGATCTGCAGGCTTGCTGTTCTGTGTGCTGCTGCATGGGTGTCAGAAAATTTTCCCACTCCAAGGACACTGCCGATACCATTCCCTTTTGGGCACTAGCTGCGGCTTGTGTTGTTTGCTGCCCTCCTGGTCGTCCTGGGTTTGCGCAAGACAGTCTGTCGGCGTACAACTGGCTAGAGGAGGGGGAGGATGTCAATCTCCTCTCTAAAGTCTCCACAAGGGCCTGCTGGTATTCTTCCATTTTGACCTGTCTGGCTCTTTCTTCAAGCAGTTTTGGAACATTGTGTTTGTACCGTGGATCCAGAAGGGTATAAACCCAGTAATTGGTGTTGTCCAGAATGCGCACAATGCGTGGGTCGCATTCAATGCAGTCCTAGGCCGAAGAGGTCATAGCCTAGGGTCACAAAACCTGTTTATTTGGGCAATTTCAATGGTGGCGAGTCTGACGTACATAAATCGCAGCAATGGCCGTTAGCAACGTCTGAATCTAACGAAATGTCTCATGCAGGTAGAAGACATATTGTTAGACTTGGGCTCCAAAGATGGGTTCCCTACATCTCTGCAAACCAGAGTTACAGGGCTCCAAATTTGGTAAAATCACCCCTAGGCTTTCATTGGGCCTCCTATTTACAGTTCCAAAATCTCACATCTTTTCAAAGGGCAATTACTCAGCAGTGGCAAATTTTCTAGCATTGTAGGGACCCTTAGGGGGAACATGACTGGTGAGTTTCGGGCCCCTAGGCCAAAGAGGTCATAGCCTAGGGTCACAAAAACCTGTTTATTTGGGCTATTTCAATGGTAGTGATGGTGACGTACATAAATCGCAGCAATGGCCGTTAGCAAAGTCTGAATCTCACGAAATGTCTCATGCAGGTAGAAGACATATTGTTAGACTTGGATTCCAAAGATGGGGTCCCTACATCTCTGCAAACCAGAGTTACAGGGGTCCAAAATTGGTAAAATCCCCCATAGGATTTCATTGCCTCCCTATTTCACTTTCCAAAATCTCACATCTTTTCAAAGGGCAATGGCTCAGCAGTACCAAATTTTCTAGCATTGTAGGGACCCTTAGGGGGAACATGACTGGTGAGTTTCGGGCCCCTAGGCCGAAGAGGTCATAGCCTAGGGTCACAAAAACCTGTTTATTTGGGCTATTTCAATGGTAGTGATGGTGGCGTACATAAATCGCAGCAATGGCCGTTAGCAACGTCTGAATCTCACGAAATGTCTCATGCAGGTAGAAGACATATTGTTAGACTTGGATTCCAAAGATGGGGTCCCTACATCTCTGCAAACCAGAGTTACAGGGGTCCAAAATTGGTAAAATACCCCATAGGATTTCATTGCCTCCCTATTTCACTTTCCAAAATCTCACATCTTTTCAAAGGGCAATGGCTCAGCAGTACCAAATTTTCTAGCATTGTAGGGACCCTTAGGGGGAACATGACTGGTGAGTTTCGGGCCCCTAGGCCGAAGAGGTCATAGCCTAGGGTCACAAAAACCTGTTTATTTGGGCTATTTCAATGGTAGTGATGGTGGCGTACATAAATCTGAGCCATGGCCGTTAGCAACGTCTGAATCTCACGAAATGTCTCATGCAGGTAGAAGACATGTTGTTAGACTTGGATTCCAAAGATGGGGTCCCTACATCTCTGCAAACCAGAGTTACAGGGGTCCAAAATTGGTAAAATCCCCCATAGGCTTTCATTGGGCCTCCTATTTACCGTTCCAAAATCTCACACCATTTCAAAGGGCAATGGCTCAGCAGTGGCAAAACTCACCAGTCATGATCCCCCTAAGGGTCCCTACAATGCTAGAAAATTTGGTACTGCTGAGCCATTGCCCTTTGAAAAGATGTGAGATTTTGGAAAGTGAAATAGGGAGGCAATGAAATCCTATGGGGGATTTTACCAATTTTGGACCCCTGTAACTCTGGTTTGCAGAGATGTAGGGACCCCATCTTTGGAATCCAAGTCTAACAATATGTCTTCTACCTGCATGAGACATTTCGTGAGATTCAGACGTTGCTAATAGCCATTGCTGCGATTTATGTACGTCACCATCACTACCATTGAAATAGCCCAAATAAACAGGTTTTTGTGACCCTAGGCTATGACCTCTTCGGCCTAGGGGCCCGAAACTCACCAGTAATGTTCCCCCTAAGGGTCCCTACAATGCTAGAAAATTTGGTACTGCTGAGCCATTGCCCTTTGAAAAGATGTGAGATTTTGGAAAGTGAAATAGGGAGGCAATGAAATCCTATGGGGGATTTTACCAATTTTGGACCCCTGTAACTCTGGTTTGCAGAGATGTAGGGACCCCATCTTTGGAATCCAAGTCTAACAATATGTCTTCTACCTGCATGAGACATTTCGTGAGATTCAGACGTTGCTAACGGCCATTGCTGCGATTTATGTACGTCAGACTCGCCACCATTGAAATTGCCCAAATAAACAGGTTTTGTGACCCTAGGCTATGACCTCTTCGGCCTAGGGGCCCGAAACTCACCAGTCATGTTCCCCCTAAGGGTCCCTACAATGCTAGAAAATTTGGTACTGCTGAGCCATTGCCCTTTGAAAAGATGTGAGATTTTGGAAAGTGAAATAGGGAGGCAATGAAATCCTATGGGGGATTTTACCAATTTTGGAACCCTGTAACTCTGGTTTGCAGAGATGTAGGGACCCCATCTTTGGAATCCAAGTCTAACAATATGTCTTCTACCTGCATGATACATTGCGTGAGATTGAGACTTTGCTAATGGCCATTGCTGCGATTTATGTACGTCACCATCACTACCATTGAAATAGCCCAAATAAACAGGTTTTTGTGACCCTAGGCTATGACCTCTTTGGCCTAGGGGCCCGAAACTCACCAGTCATGTTCCCCCTAAGGGTCCCTACAATGCTAGAAAATTTGCCACTGCTGAGTAATTGCCCTTTGAAAAGATGTGAGATTTTGGAACTGTAAATAGGAGGCCCAATGAAAGCCTATGGGGGATTTTACCAAATTTGGAGCCCTGTAACTCTGGTTTGCAGAGATGTAGGGAACCCATCTTTGGAGCCCAAGTCTAACAATATGTCTTCTACCTGCATGAGACATTTCGTGAGATTCAGACGTTGCTAACGGCCATTGCTGCGGTTTATGTACGTCAGACTCGCCACCATTGAAATTGCCCAAATAAACAGGTTTTGTGACCCTAGGCTATGACCTCTTCGGCCTAGGACTGCATTGAACGCGACCCACGCATTGTGCGCATTCTGGACAACACCAATTACTGGGTTTATACCCTTCTGGATCCACGGTACAAACACAATGTTCCAAAACTGCTTGAAGAAAGAGCCAGACAGGTCAAAATGGAAGAATACCAGCAGGCCCTTGTGGAGAAATAAGAGAGACTAGATTGACATCCTCCCCCTCCTCTAGCCAGTTGTACGCCGACAGACTGACTTCTGCAAACCCAGGACGACCAGGAGGGCAGCAAACAACACAAGCCGCAGCTAGTGCCCAAAAGGGAATGGTATCGGCAGTGTCCTTGGAGTGGGAAAATTTTCTGACACCCATGCAGCAGCACACAGAACAGCAAGCGTGCAGATCCACCTCCAACACCGATCGCCTGGAGAAGATGGTCAAGGACTACATGTCAGATGGCGTAGCTGTGTTGAACAACCCATCTGCACCCTTCAACTATTGGGTATCGAAGCTAGACACCTGGCACAAACTGGCAATGTACGCAATAGAGGTGCTGGCTTGCCCGGCAGCCAGCGTTATGTCGGAACGCTGTTTCAGTGCTGCCGGAGGCATCGTCACAGATCGGCGGCGTATCCGCCTCTCCACAGAAAATGCAGACCGTCTGACTCAAATTAAAATGAATCAATCCTGGATTGGAAACGACTACGCAACACTCCCGGACCCCAACCAAGTAACATGAACAATGAACATCTGTGATGGGTTAGCGTTTCCGGTCCCTGTTTATTGAACCTCTCATCTGTATTACATTTATGACTGCATGGCGACAAAATGCAAATTGCTATCCGCACGCTTCTTGTCCTCATGCAAGGCCTGGGTTGTTGTGTCTCAAAGCGTGGCCTTCTTCTCCTGCGCCACCCTCCTCCTGTTCCATCACGTGTGCTGCTGCTGGGTTAGCGTTACCGGTCCCTTTTCCTGGAACCTCTTATATGTATTGCATTTATGACTGCATGCCGACAAAAAGCATGTTACCTGTGCAAAGAAAACAGACATTTCCCGCATTTAAAAGACAGTTTTCCCTTTGAAACTTTAAAATCGATTTTCTCAAAAACTATAAGCTCTTTTTGCTAATTTTTTTTTCCTCTTGTACCCATTCCCAAGGTGCACATACCCTGTAAATTTGGGGTATGTAGCATATAAGGAGGCTTTACAAAGCATGAAAGTTCGGGTCCCCATTGACTTCCATTATGTTCGGAGTTCGGCCATGTTCGGCCCGAACCCGAACATCTAGATGTTCGCCCAACACTACACGTGACCCGTTCGGCCAATCACAGCGCTAGCCGAACGTTCGGGTAACGTTCGGCCATGTGCTCTTAGTTCGGCCATATGGCCGAACAGTTTGGCCGAACACCATCAGGTGTTCGGCCGAACCCGAACATCACCCGAACAGGGTGATGTTCTGCAGAACCCGAACAGTGGCGAACACTGTTCGCCCAACACTACACATCACTCTGAACACACCATCCCCACTGTCAAATATGGTGGTGGCAGCATCATGCTCGGGGTGCATCTCTTCAGCAGGGACAGGGAAGCTGGTCAGAGTTGATAAGAAGATGGATGGAGCCAAATACAGGGCAAACTTGGAAGAAAACCTCTTGGAGACTGCAAAAGACTTGGGACTGGGGTGAAGGTTCACCTTCCAGCAGGACAATGACCCTAAACATAAAGCCAGGGCAACAATGGAATGGTTTAAAACAACACATATCTATGTGTTAGAATGGCCCAGTCAAAGTCCAGATCTAAATCCAATTGAAAATCTGTGGCAAGGTCTGAAAACTGCTGTTCACTAACGCTGTCCATCTAATCTGACTGAGCTGGAGCTGTTTTGCAAAGAAGAATGGGCAAGGATTTCAGTCTCTAGATGTGCAAAGCTGGTAGAGACATACCCTAAAAGACTGTAATTGCAGCAAAAGGTGGTTCTACAAAGTATTGACTCAGGGGGCTGAATAATTATGCACACCCCACTTTGCAGTTATTTATTTGTAAAAAATGTTTGGAATGATGTATGATTTTCGATCCACTTCTCACATGTACATCACTTTGTATTGGTCTTTCACGTGGAATTACAATAAAATTGATGCATGTTTGTGGCAGTAATGTGACAAAATGTGGAAAACTTCAAGGGGGCCCAATACTTTTGCAACTCACTGTACATATATACACATAATACACCTCTCGTGTGTGGTATATTTTAAAGCAGGGAATTGCACACAGGGCAACATCACAATCGGGGCAGTAGAATCATGACTCTTTCCTGATTGTTTTCCCCTTCTCACTGGTCTTGCTGCAACATACAGCACATGTCCTGGTTTGGGCATTTTTTGGGAGGAGTTGGTGGAATGTATTCCTTAAAATGATGGCCAGTGAGGCTCTCCAGGTTTACCACACAGGGGGCATGGCGCCCAACTCTGGCATCTGCTGCAGTCTGGTACTTCAGACAGATGCATTCGCACAGTTTCCAGATGAAGTCAGTGTGCGTCACTGGCCTGTCACTTCGCTGCTTGTGGAGAATGTAGGTGTTCCAGATGCTTTGCTCCAGGAGATGGTGGGAAATCTTTTTGTAATATTTTTTCTGTTGTTTCCTTAAGGCAGGATAAAAAGTGACTGCCTGGTCAGCTCTGCCCATGCCACCCATGTTGATGTTGTAGTCCACCACAGTTTTTCAATGTCTTTTCCTCCTCTCGTTCTGATGGGGACAGTGGAGGTGTCGTAAACTGTGGAGAGGAGACAATTCTCTTTTTTGTCCCGCCACCGGAGAGCTCAAATTTTCCCCTTCTGCCAAGCAGCTATCTCCCCAGTCTTCAACTTCTGCTTGGCAAAGGCCGATGGCATCTACCGCCTGTTAGGCCTAACGGTGCAGTAGGTGTCAATCTTATGCTTTATAAGAATCTCAGACAGTTCAGAGGAGGTATAGAAATTGTCCGTGGGGACACAATAGCCTTTGTCCACTAAAGGCTCCAGAAGGGACAGTACAGACAATGTTGCCACTCCATAGTTGCTAAACCTGGGGCAAAATTTGGTGCCTTTTTCCCGTATATAATATAGTGTTCCAAATGTGTCTGGTACCTGACTCACACAGCGTGTATGACTTGATCCCAAAGCTGGCCCGCTTGGAAGCTATGTATTGAAGCCACCTCAGTCTCCCCTTATAGGCCATAAGGATCTCATCCATGCTGATGTCCCTCTGTGGCACATAAGTGGTCCTGATGTTTTCAACTACCATCTGGTAGACCTCCCAGATCTTCTTTAGTTTTGGATCAGGGTGGGTGGACTCTTCAAAGGTGTCATTGTTGGCAAAGTGTAGCAATTTCATTATGAGGGAAAACCGGTGCTCAGACATCACCGTTCCAAAGAAAGGGGTCACAATTATTTTATTGGTGGTCCAGTACCATTTCTGCAGGGGCTTCCCCACCACTCCCTGCAGAATAATAGGGCCCAAGAACAACCAGATATCTGCTTTGGTTACCGGCTCCCATGTCCTGCTCCTTGAAAAGCGCCCTTGTGGAGCAGCCAGTTGTTGGGTGGCATAGCAGTTAGTCTCCTCCACTATCTTTTCAATAACCACGTCCAAGAAGAAGAGCTGCAGGTAAGCCGGGGGTTGCACTTGCACACATTCTTCCGGCCAGGCTCCCCAGTAAAAGGAAAACATTGGGGTGGTGGAGAAACCTGAGAAAGGTCAATGGGGCACCTAACCCGAACATCACTGACCTAGGTGGTGATGGAGTCACTGTTATTGTCGCTGTCAGATGAAAGATCCCCAGGTGCGTCACTGTCACTAGAGTCCACCAGTGACTGAAGATCACTGTCCTCCAACTCCACCAGCTCTTCTGCAGTTAGATGGATTCTAGAGGATGACGCCATAGTAAATGACAGGCAGGCAGAGGTCGGTGCAAACGGCAGGTAGAGAGTTGTCAAATAAAGGCAGAGGTCAGTACAGGCAGCAGGAAAAGAGTAGTCAAAGTCCAGGCAAAAATGGCTACAAGTAATCAATCAAAATCCAGGCAGAAGGCAGTGAGTATAGTCAAAGTCCAGGCAAAAATCAGCAACAGGTAATCAATCAAAATCCAGGCAGAAGGCAGAGAGAATAGTCAAAGTCCAGGCAAAAATCAGCAACAGGTAGGCAGAAAAATCAGATCAGAAGCACTTAAAGATCAGAGATCACACAGATCACAGCCAGCTCAGCAAAAGGCAACATTGCACTGGATACAGATCCCCTTGTATCCAATATAATGAAAATTTGACCCAATCAGAAGCTTTTATTTTGTTTTCAACGTCCCTCCCCTGAGACCCCACGTCACCCCCCGACGTAATGCCGCACCGCCGCATTGCCACCCTCGGCAAACCTAATTGGCCGCCGGGTCCCTGGAAGATCAAAGTGGCTATGGGGATTCCGGCGGCCGGGGGAAGAAGCCTGGGCCCCGCTGACGAGTGCCGATTGCACGCGGGACCCAGGAACGCAGAGGGAGCAGCAATTTGAGCCAGCCCAAGCTGAGCTCGGGCTTACCGCTCCTGGCATGTGTAACTCAGCCCGAGATCAGCTCGGGAATACCGCCAGGGGTGGTTAAAGTGCTTAGGTTGCTTTAAGATCCAGTAAAACTGAATAACTTGAGACAATAGGGACCAGGGCCAGATTTACCAGAAGGCACTGTAGGCATGTACCTATAAGCACCATGATGTTGCGAACATTTCCCTCCTTCTCTACGCAGAGTTCAGAGCAGAGTGTAAATGAGAGGTTACTCACCCAGCTCTAGACATCCCACTGAGGAGATCTCCCTTCAGTCAGGGGCGGGGTATCTCTAGCTAATAATGCTGAGGTTCCTCTAGCTACCTAATTCTTGGGGGCACCTCTAACTATGTAATATTGAGGGTACTTTTGGCTACATAATACTAAGGGGCACCTGTAGCTGTCTATGACGAGCAATGGAAGTAAGGGAGAAGTGACGGCTGGGGCAGCCAGCACACTTGCTGTGTAGTTTGGTGGGGGTCTGTAGGTTCATGGAGAGAAAAGTCTAAGGTGCCAGGACATCTGTGCCTATAGGCTTCTGTGAGGTTAATCCGGGCCTGAGAGGGAGCTCTCAGTCCAGCTAGTTTTCTATAAACCCAGCTATCTACCAATTGCACAGTACAGACTCAAGCTCAACTCTTGATGATAAGCACTTGAGAAAGGGCCTAAACCCAAGATGGTGTGCTAGTTGGACTATGTAGTCAGTATTTCTTTGCTAATGAAGCATAAAGGAAAATATCCTAAAGAGTTGTGCTCCAATCTTCTTTGTGCAATTGACCTGCGAAGTAGGTCATTTTCGCAGGGGACAGTATAATAGAGGTCACTGTGAAAAAGGATGGTGTAGTGATTAACACAACATGCCAAAAGGATATTGTTGGTGCCACATATCCAGCAGTTATGTGGGTTAAGGCCAATCTCCTAGAGGGCTCCGTACACTAAAGCTGGATGCAACTTCATCCTACACATTCAACACATCCTACACATACAGCCTGATTGAGCAACTACCATTTGTTGCTGTGGATTGTTTGGTGTGTGCAGAGGCACAGTGGGGATCTGCTGGTAGTAGCCCCCCCCCCCCCCCCATGTCAGACCGCACCCTTCCAGGTTAGGGGCTTATGGTCCTGTGGGTGACCTCAGGTAAGTTTGCTCTTAGGCTTTTTATCCTATATTAGACATGTGTGATATAGGATCCCCCCACCGTCCACATATTAGTGTTAGATTGCCTTTGTGTCACTCTTTGGTTGACAGGCATCATTTTCACTTTTATTGTCATGATCAATGATCACAATCTATATTTTTTAGTTATAGTCATGCTTTAAGTGAATGTATTATTTAATTAGCATGCCATAAACAAACTCAAGAAGACAAGTTACACGTGCCACTTATGTCCTTTGAAGCTAATTAGAGACCAGCATACTTTATACACTCGGGAGATGGATACAGAAGTGTCTCTATCCCTCGGGAATTTGCTCTCTCCTTCCCTCCGGCTATAAATTGCCCCGGCACTTAGGAAAGTGCGTTGCTTTGAGGCCTCACAGATGAATTAATCTATAACTCTAAATCAGTTTCAGCTCATCTTCATATCCCCCAAGATAGACACTCTGTAAGTAGAATTTAGAAATACAAAGGAAGAGGAAATGTTGTATCTACTTTATTCAATTCCAAATTGTATTTTATTTTCTTTATAATTAAACAAGTGGGTTATGTTTTGACCCACAACTGTTTAAGTTTGTTCAGTATTATAAATAAACACAAAGATAGCTAGTAAAATGTATGAGGAAGCTCCGTTTTTATTTTGCACTGTCTCAGCATTGATCAAAAAGTGATTTGAAGGAGAACGCTTTGAAGTTTCACTGGACCAATGTCTGAAAAAATAACTGCTTGTCCCCCTGAAATGTTTGTCCTTATCAAAGCTTTCATTGTTGCAGAGTTGATTTGCTAATGGAACAAGTACAATGTCTTGGTCCTGAGGGCTACAATTCTTGAAGAAAAAGCAGTAGTCCCCAGGCTCAACCACAAACTTTTGGTACCAGGGAGTCAACCAGTGTAGCACCCCGATCCACCAGAGGTGCAGGAAGGTGTGGAGATATATTGAGGTGCTGATGATATTAAGGATATATTGAGGTGCTGATGATATTAAGGATAACAGGAACATATTTCCTTCATTTTTTTTGACTATCATATGGGATTGTCTGTTAGCCAGTCTTCCTGGAATTCTGTTTAAAGTGAAAATTACCTATCATTGTCTGCTTCTAATTAGGAAACCCTTAATTAGTTGCTGTGAAGCCTATACAGGTGATCAGACCATGTTGTCTGAATAATGTCTCCGAGGTGTATTGTGTTTGGGAGCAATTGTCACCTATCACACAGGACATCCTGCTGCAATGTGAAAGCCTTAATCAATTGTCACCTGTAACCTGGGGAGATTGGAAGTGAAGGAAGTCTTTTGTTTTGTGTGTGTGCTATAGTACCCTTTTCATGTATGTGGATCTCTGGAAATCCCATTTATGTCTGAGAACGGAGACAGGAAAACGCCTTAATCAAGTTTTCACCTGGAGTTGAAAGCCTAACTTCACAATCTTTGATGTATAGTAGACTTTTACCTGGAAATGGAATATGTCTGAGATTTAATTAAAACCTAGTTCCTCCCCTCCCCAAGTAAGTTGCAGCCTCCAGGCGTAGCTCAGAGTATAAAAAGCAGAGGCAAATGCCTAGTGACCATCTGCTCTGGGAGTTAGCGCATAGCTAGAGTCGATCTCGACTTCCGGTCGAACAAGCGGCATGCTCCTGCCGACAACTTTGAGACCTTCAAGTTGGTAACGTTTTTTTTAATCCCCATTTTTATTTTACGCAAATATCCGTGTGTGTTATCTTTGTAACTTTTATCTTGTAACTATTTTTACTTTGTCTTTTTGTAATCTTTTTGTATATATTAAGTTCTGCATTGTTCTATGTTTTTCTAGAATATTAAATTATTATTTAATAAGTTTGACTTCTGCCGTACTAAACTAACACTCATAGCCTAGAAGAGACTGAAGTGTAACCGTGTATAAGTTCATGCCTAATTGTACGCTTGAGCAACACTACCGTATGAAATTGTAATTGCATTGTGTGTGGGGGCGTTTGTCATACGTTGGCCTAAGCGCGCAGCTGACCCAACGTACGAACAACGCCAGTGCGAGTAGCGACAGCAGAGTGGCTAACAGTATCGTTCGGAACGACTGTTAGTGGGTCTTTGCTTCACGACAGTGTAAGATTGCAACTGTGTGTGTGTGTGGGTGCGTGGCGTTCCCGTATTTGGCCTAAGCGCAAAGCTGACCCAAATACGAAAACGCAGATTGCGTATTGAGCACTCGATAGCTGAGTGAACGTGTCTAGCAACGCTAGTGGTGGCAGTGGGAAGTGTTTGAGGGGTTCCAGCCTTGTTTGTAGCTTAAATAAGGCTGTTCCCCGCTTAATCTGGTCAAACCCACAGTCGGGAACCGTATACGCAGGCGTGCCGCGGGCCGGTTCCTGACATAATTGGCTGGCGGTGGTGGCATCGTTTAGTACATTAGTACGCAGTTTAGCTCGCTATTCTGAGTACTAAAGGCTGGAAGCTTGCTAGAAGCAACTAGCCTACAGAAGTCTACTCAGTGCAGAATCTATATACGTTTTTTTTTTTTTGTTCAAAGATACACACTTGGTGTTTGCTTTCCCTCCCCCCTTTTTTTTTTCTTTTTATTTTGTGCAACACGATGGCTCAGAAAGCATCCAGCTATGCAAGGCAAAACAAAGAGATACTACTCAACCTGTGTGAGCACAAAGGCATCGAGACGGTGAGCGGCCAGACTAAGGAGCAGTTAGTTCGTGCGCTCGAGGAGCATGATGAGGCAGAACGAGCCCGTGCTTCAACGTCAGCAGATGCAGCTCACGACACGCCAGAGGAGGAATCGCTCCCGCCACAGGATGCGAGTGGAGACGATGTCCTGGATGATCCACCTAACACGGAGATGACATCTCTGGAAGCCGACCTACAGCTACTAGGTTCGGCTGAGCCCGAACTGCGCCTAAAGCTGATTCTGGAACATCGGCAAGCAGAGAGGGAAATACGACAAGCAGAGAGGGAAATACGACAAGCAGAGAGGGAACAAGCTGCCCAGCGACTCCAGGCCGAGAGGGACAGACTCCGGGCAGAGGAGGGAAGAGCTGAACGGCAACACCAGCTGGAGCTGGCGAAACTTCAGCAGCAGAACCGGTCTGCTGGACCCGCAGAACGCGAAGGTGAGCGAGTCCACAGAATCCCCCTGGATAAGTTCCCCGCTATGGACAAGGACTCTGACATAGACACTTGCCTACAGGGGTTTGAAAGGACTTGTCGGCAGTATGGGGTGCCCCATGAGCAGTGGGCAAGATACCTCACACCAGGGCTGAGAGGCAAGGCCCTGGAGGCGTTTGTGAGTCTCCCCCAGGAGGAAGAAACAGACTTTGAGGCAATTAAGAAAGCCATCATTGCACGATACCACCTCACGCCAGAGGTGTATCGCAAACGTTTCAGGACAGTGCAGCGAGGTCCTAATGACAGCTACCTGGATCATGCTTGCACCCTGCGCACTGCCTTCCAGCAGTGGCTAAAAGGACTGTCAGTTAAAACCTTGGATGCCCTGCAGGAGCTGATGATAAAAGACCAGTTCCTACACACCTGTCCTGTTGAGGTCCGGCTGTTTGTGCTGGATCGAGAACCAAAGACAGTGGATGAGGCTGCGGAAATGGCCGATGCCTACACCGCCCATAGAGCACCTGAGTCCCGGAGGACTACTACGCCCAGCTGGAGAGGAGAACAGATTGCTAAACCTGTTTCACCCAGCACCCAGAGGAGGCAAGCACCGCTGTCTCCTGGATTCAAGCAACCTGACACTCGGAAATGCTTTGTATGTGACAGGGTGGGTCATATCAGCACGACTTGCCCAGAGAGGAAGAGGGAGGCCCCAAAATCCAGTGAGGCCTCAAACCCCAGTGAAGTCCCAACGGCTTTGTGTGCTACCAGGAATGCTACTGGCTATGCAGAGAATCTGCAGCTTGTCACGGTTGGGGGTACAATTGCCACTGGGCTGAGGGACACTGGTGCAGAAGTGACTCTCATACATCCCCAGCTCGTGAACCCGGAGCAGTACATACCTGGGAAAATGATTGCTGTCCGAGGAATTGGGGGTGTCACCCCAGCCATACCCACCGCCTTGGTCCACCTGAATTGGGGGGCCGGCAGCGGATTGAAAGAAGTTGGGGTAACCGACAAAATCCCCACCAACGTTTTGCTGGGTACTGACCTGGGACGGTTAGTGGCCCGGTATGAGCCTACTCCAAACCCCGTGGAGCCTGCATCCCCAGCAGGAGTTCAGGACTCTTGCAAGGTACTGTCTGATAATGCTGTGCAAATGGGGAGTGCTGGTGAGGCCCCAGGGGCTATGGACTGTGTGCTAGGAGCCAGCCCTAGTGAGTCTCCAGTGCCTAGGCCTGGAGTGGGACATATTGATACAAAGAATGCAGAAATTGATAATGTCATTCATGATGCACGGACTATCGAGGCGATCGATGCCAGAACTGTTGATGCTACTTGTGAAGTGCTGAGTAGCAATGTGTGTAAAGATACAGATAATGTTGATGTTTTATGTGATGTCCCAAATGACAATATATGTAGGGCTGATAATGCTGATGTCATATGTGTTGTGCTACGTAATGCTGTGTGTCATGTGGACACTCCGTCAGCTGCAGGAGGAACCAGCGGCGCTCGCTGGGCTGCAGCAGGTGGACTGTCCACTGAAGGGGCAGATGGCACCAGGCCAGATCCTTCCCCTTCAGATGGGTTCAAGACCAAAGGTGATGTGGTTTATGATATGTGTAAGGTGGGCGCTCCCTCGGCTGCCGTGGTAACCCGCAGCGCTAGCGAGTCTACAGCAGAGGGACTGTCCACTGAAGTGGCAAATGTTGCTGGGTCAGCCACATCCAATCCGGAACCTGGCCTGCAGGGCCCAGGAGCCTCTCCGTCTGCAGCCTTCCTGGAATGTGTGACAGGCAGCACTGAGCTCTCTGGGGCTGTTCGATTTGACAGCAGCCTGGAAGAGCTCAGGGGGCTAGCCAGCAGGTCACCAGCTGGGAGGGGCGGGCTGAGAGGGTCCTGGGAAGTTATTCCCTCGGAGCTGTCCGAAGGGGAAGAGGCAGACCAGCAGATAATCGATCCCCAAAGGGACCGAGAGATAGCTCCTGCCACTATAGAGAAAGTGCCTGTAGCGACGGTTGGAACCCTCCCCCAGCTGCAGCACTGTCTCTATGGTCGCCAATTCACGGTTGTCACTGACTCACATTCCCCTGGTTGGTTACGTCAGGTTGCCAAGGGCAATGACACATTGCAGCAACCTGACCTAGCTTTCCATTCGTGTAGCTTGGAGCTAACTGACAGGTGGGGAACCCTCCTGAGGATGCTAAAGGGTTACCCCACCCGGCCAGGCCGTCAATGTAGGCTTTGGCAGGATGATTCGTTAGAACCACCTGCCAGTGCCATCTGGAAGGGGAGCAATCATGGGAATGCTGATGGACTGTCCGGTCAAGCAGAACCAACAATGTAGGTGCTGGCAGGATAATCTGGGAAGATTATCTGCCTTGCACCAAGTTAACGGCGGAGGTGTGGAGATATATTGAGGTGCTGATGATATTAAGGATATATTGAGGTGCTGATGATATTAAGGATAACAGGAACATCTTTCCTTCATTTTTTGTGACTATCATATGGGATTGTCTGTTAGCCAGTCTTCCTGGAATTCTGTATAAAGTGAAAATTACCTATCATTGTCTGCTTCTAATTAGGAAACCCTTAATTAGTTGCTGTGAAGCCTATACAGGTGGTCAGACCATGTTGTCTGAATAATGTCTCCGAGGTGTATTGTGTTTGGGAGCAATTGTCACCTATCACACAGGACATCCTGCTGCAATGTGAAAGCCTTAATCAATTGTCACCTGTAACCTGGGGAGATTGGAAGTGAAGGAAGTCTTTTGTTTTGTGTGTGTGCTATAGTACCCTTTTCATGTATGTGGATCTCTGGAAATCCCATTTATGTCTGAGAACGGAGACAGGAAAACGCCTTAATCAAGTTTTCACCTGGAGTTGAAAGCCTAACTTCACAATCTTTGATGTATAGTAGACTTTTACCTGGAAATGGAATATGTCTGAGATTTAATTAAAACCTAGTTCCTCCCCTCCCCAAGTAAGTTGCAGCCTCCAGGCGTAGCTCAGAGTATAAAAAGCAGAGGCAAATGCCTAGTGACCATCTGCTCTGGGAGTTAGCGCATAGCTAGAGTCGATCTCGACTTCCGGTCGAACAAGCGGCATGCTCCTGCCGACAACTTTGAGACCTTCAAGTTGGTAACGTTTTTTTTAATCCCCATTTTTATTTTACGCAAATATCCGTGTGTGTTATCTTTGTAACTTTTATCTTGTAACTATTTTTACTTTGTCTTTTTGTAATCTTTTTGTATATATTAAGTTCTGCATTGTTCTATGTTTTTCTAGAATATTAAATTATTATTTAATAAGTTTGACTTCTGCCGTACTAAACTAACACTCATAGCCTAGAAGAGACTGAAGTGTAACCGTGTATAAGTTCATGCCTAATTGTACGCTTGAGCAACACTACCGTATGAAATTGTAATTGCATTGTGTGTGGGGGCGTTTGTCATACGTTGGCCTAAGCGCGCAGCTGACCCAACGTACGAACAACGCCAGTGCGAGTAGCGACAGAAGAGTGGCTAACAGTATCGTTCGGAACGACTGTTAGTGGGTCTTTGCTTCACGACAGTGTAAGATTGCAACTGTGTGTGTGTGTGTGGGTGCGTGGCGTTCCCGTATTTGGCCTAAGCACAAAGCTGACCCAAATACGAAAACGCAGATTGCGTATTGAGCACTCGATAGCTGAGTGAACGTGTCTAGCAACGCTAGTGGTGGCAGTGGGAAGTGTTTGAGGGGTTCCAGCCTTGTTTGTAGCTTAAATAAGGCTGTTCCCCGCTTAATCTGGTCAAACCCGCAGTCGGGAACCGTATACGCAGGCGTGCCGCGGGCCGGTTCCTGACAGAAGGCAACACAGAAAAAAGATCACTGGGTCTCGGCCTGGATTTTGCATTTATAGCTTTGGCTTTATTGGCACCATAGTGGCAGACTGCCACTATGGTGCTAAAAAAGCTAAAGCTATAATTGCAAAATCCAGGTCGAGACCCGTGATCTTTTTTTCTTTCTGGGCTACAATTCTTGATACATCCCATGCATGAACAAGGAGAGATTTATTATTATTATTATTATTTTTATTATTATTATTATTATTTTGCTTCCAGGACACCTTTCGTGTTTTTCTTCTTCCATGTACAGCAGCCCACCTCCAATTCCATATTTATTTCCCCTCTTCATATATGACATTTATGTACAGCAGCACCTCTCTTTTATGTACAGGTCCCTTATGCAGCCCCTCCTGCCCTCTATGTGTTGCTTTCCATTTGCAGCCTCCCTTTTACACTTGCAGCCTTCTCTTTTATGTGCTATAACTTCTTTTACAATGGATTCCTTATAGAGGATCCACCCAAGACCAGAGCCTTTGTGGTCTTAACAAAAATTCTGCCACATTGCCTGACACAGACAAGACACAGAAAATTTACATTGTGCTTTTTTTCCCAGCAGACTCAAAGTGCAAGAGCTGCAGCAACTAGGGTGCTCTCTGTAGACAGTGGCAGTGTTTGAGAGTCTTGGCCAAGGTCTCCTAACTGAAAAACCTAATAGAGGATTCATCCAAGACCAGAGCCTTTTGTGGTTTTTCTAAAAAATCAGCCACAGCGCATGAGAGTTGAACTATCCAGTATCACATCATGAGACACAGTGAAGGTCTCTGCCTTTATGTCCTAGTCCTTCCTTATTTCTAAAACTCAATATAGAGAAAAAAAAAGTTTTTTTCACCCCTAGAATTACCTCCCTTAACTGATAACAGTCAAATTTGTCAATGCTGCAATAATTCCAGTCTCTCTATCACGGCATCAGGATTTGTGTCTCATATTGCCTAGTTGAAGAGGGTCTGTTTTAAACATTCGGGATGCCAGAGCTCACCTAGTGGTCCAGGATAGAGAAGAACCATGGAAAGCAATCATGTGGTTGTGAACTTGATTTCTAAAAAATATTTTTTTTCCAAGTCTCCCACTTACAAGTAGAATTTTTGTACTGAAATTTTTGTGAAGAGATGGAGAGACACTTTGAGGCAATTTACCATGAATGTAAAACACAATGATGAATAAACCTGAGTTGGAATTTACCTGCACTACAGTAGTTCTCAAATGGCTCAGAAGTTATTATATTTTTAGTTGTATTCTCTTGACTTTCCATTCTGGTTTCTGGTTACATATCTTGATGCTGAGGACTTGTTATCTACTCAGTTTCCTGTTCCTCCGTGTCTTTGTAACTCTTTTTCTTTTTCTTTTTTCAGGCACCTGATACTTAAGCTAAAAATTCATATTTTGTATTTACCAACATTTACGGAAGATCTGGGTTGTCAAGTGTGCACATTCACGTGCATGAAGTGTAAAATGTAAAATTAAGGAAAACTCTAGAGGAGCTCTGTTATTGCATACAGTACTTATCCTCTCCACTTGTGTCATCCATTACTGCAGTTTACTGAGTGGGCTCTTCAAGTAAATCTTTATTGATGATCAAAAAGTATACATAGTTGAAACCACAAAAGAGCTAAACAACTGAAATATGATCATTTTTCCTGCACCATAAGACATAACTTATAAACAATGATCTTGGATGAAATCTTTCTCCAGTTTTGATTAATATTGTTCTTTCTACAAATTATGTGTGAGGCCAATCAGACACAAGTCACACAGATTTATTTACTTGGGTTCCAAGATTTATACAAATTCAAATTTATATTTTTTGTTGGGTTTTTTTTATGTTATATGTTGGTACTCAGTGGTAACCTTCTAATTTTCACCTTGGTGACCACTACAGATCATCTTAAAATCCCGATGTTCATTTTTTTGAAACACTTGGCTATCGCAGATGTCCTTCTGACGACTACTGTAGTTCCCTTGATGCTGCACATTATATTGGTTGATGAAGGTTCCCTCACATTTATTGGTTGCATTGCCCAGCTGTATTGCTTTGGCATATTTGGATGTGTTCAAACTTTTCTCATTGCTGCTATGTCCTATGATCGATATTTGGCTATTTGTATACCATTGCGCTATGCCTCCCTTATGAACATTCACATTTGTCTCCAACTTTTTATTGGATCGTGGCTCTTAGTTGTCCTGCTAATATCAAGTGAAGTATTTGTGTTGTGTCAGTTTCACTTCTGTGGGCTTAATTATATCGACCATTTCTTCTGTGATTTTGGGCCAATTGTAGAACTAGCTACATCAGTCAAATTTAATTTCATGATACAAGACATCACAACTTCTGTATTTGTGATTGCTTGTCCATTTGCATTCATAGTCATAACCTATGGCTGTATCTCGTTTGCCATTATGAAGATATCTTCTGCTAATGGGCGAAGAAAGGCCTTCTCCACTTGTAGCTCCCACCTGACCACAGTTTGCACTTATTATGGGACTTTAATCACTGTTTACATAGTTCCAACTGACTACAGCTCAGCGAAGACAAATAAATACATGTCTTTGTTGTACCTTGTGGTGACCCCAGTAATGAATCCCATCATCTACAGCCTAAGGAATAAAGAAATAAAGAGGACTTTGCTTAAACTGCTCAAACGTTCTTTATAAGATTTATTAGTCTGATTTACATGCCACTTTGGCTTCGTACGTCTACATTTCTGATCTTTACATTTTGCTGTTCATGTGAACCAGAAGTAAGTACTCTATGCTGAATGCCTAAAATGCTTTGCAAGAATATGTTTTGGAGTACATATGAATACGCGGAATGACAATTAGACAAGTTTAGGCAAAAGTTAATAAAAATTAACTCCATTTACAGCTTTTTTTGTAGGAATGATTTGGTGAAACACGGATAAGGAAATATGATGCTGTTTTAATAGCTTTGAACATTGGGGAAATTTACACTTTTACATGACTTGTTAAAATCCAGCTCATCCCTTGTCCTGGGATGGTCCCATTTCTTGTCCCAACAGACAAAGCCACCTTTGCAAAAATAAAAACATTCTTGAAAATGTGTTTTCTTGTTCCGTTAACGCCTATGCATTTGTTTAAAGTACATTTGTTCATGCCCATATATTGTTCGGGAATATAGTCATTTATGTAAAAAAAAGTAACATTTTCACAAAATGTATGGCAAACAAAAATGGCCATATTTGCCCATCACTGCCCAGTACTTTACATTCCTAGACCAATAAATATGCCTGCATCAGAGTGAAGGTGAAATATAAAAATGACATGTGGGCTTGAGGAAAAAAAAACAAAAACCTTCTTTCGTAACTTTGGCCAGTTCTATTTGAAGTGTGTGTGTTTTATGAGTCTTTACTTTTTATTTCAGTGTCCTTACTATCAGTCTATCCACCATAAAGGAAATGTGAAGTGAAGCACAAATAAAAAAAAAACAGATACTTACCTATGGAGTGGGAAGGCCCTGGATATTCTTAAAGCACAATTGTGCCACAGAGACTGTGTACAACAAAGACTGTGCATACAGTTGCTGTTGAATGATTTTATGGGGATGTATGTGTGTCTTTTGGAGGTAGGAAGTAAGTCTGCTCCAAGAAGTTTCAGCATGTAGTGTTGGTGGTATAATGGTTAGGATAGCAGCCTACCATGTGGTAGGCCTGTGTTCAAATCCTGGGCCTGGCCAATATATGTGAGTTGGCTTTTAAAATCTTACAAATCCATAAGCAAGCTCAATTTTCTCTTGGATATATCATACGGGTACATGCTAGGCTGGCTTCAGCATGTGGTGGTATAGTGGTGAAGAGAGCTTTCTGTTGGTGGAATAACAATAATATTTATATAGCGCTTTTCTCCCTGGGGACTCAAAGCGCTGTGACCCTGCATTATGCAGTCTCAAAGGCTCGGGAAAAGAGGTGAGTTTTTAGCCTTTTTTTAAAGCTGTCCAGAGAAGGAGCCTCTCGTACTGATTGTGGAAGTGAGTTCCATAGAGTAGGGGCTGCGTAGGAAAAGGCCCGAGCACCAAATATTAAGTGTATCCTGGGAATAACCAGCTTCATCTTGTTGGCAGAGCGGAGGGTGCGTGAAGGGGCATAAAGTTCCAATAGATCCGCTATGTATTTGGGTCCCATGTGGTGTAGAGCCTTGAATGTCAGCAGGCAGATCTTAAAATTGATTCTCCATTTTACTGGCAACCAGTGAAGAGTTTGCAGTACTGGGGTGATGTGTGAGCTGCGGGGGGCATTGGCTAGGAGTCTGGCTGCAGCATTCTGTACTAGCTGTAAGGGGCGCAGAGCCTTATCTGTAGATCCGATGAACAGGGCGTTGCAGTAGTCTAGGCGGGAGGATACAAATGCGTGAACCAGGGCAGGTAGGTCTTCAGCTGGGATAAGTTGTTTGATTTTCGCTATATTTCTTAGATGGAAGAAGGAAGACTTGACGACAGCTGATACCTGCTGTCTGAGTTTTAGATTTCCATCCAGGATCACCCCAAGGTTTCGCACAGAGTCTTTATACTGTACAGTATCTCCCCCAATTGCTAGTTTGAGGTGGTGAGCGTTTTGAACTTTATCCATCATGTGTGGACCACCTACCACCAACACCTCTGTTTTGTCAGAGTTCAGCCTCAGCCAGCTGGTGTTCATCCAATTTTGTAAATCCACTAGACACGCATTTATGGATGCTGATGGGTCTTGGGTGCCAGGCTTGAAGGACAGATACAGTTGTGTGTCATCTGCATAACAATGGTATCCTAGGCCATAGTTCTGGATTATTTTGCCCAGTGGGAGCATATAGGCTGCAAAGAGTAATGGTGATAGTACAGAACCCTGTGGAACTCCATAGGCAAGTGGCACTGGATTAGAGTAGTGTGTGCCCAGACATACTTGCTGTGTCCTGCCAGATAGGAAGGTCTGAAACCATCTAAGAACAGTACCCCTTAGGCCACAGTAATTCTTCAGTCGCTGGATAAGAATTTCATGATCCACAGTATCAAATGCTGCTGACAAGTCAAGAAGAATCAGAATTGAGCAATCACCCTTGTCCCTTGCAGTAAGTAGATCATTCATTACTCGGACTAATGCTGTTTCAGTGCTGTGCCTTTTCCTGAATCCTGACTGAAAAGTATCAAAGATGTTGTTATCTGTAAGCCTGGCTTCTAGCTGGTTGGCGACTGCTTTCTCGATAACTTTTGATAGGAATGGTAAGTTCGCCACAGATCTGTAGTTGGTTACAGAATCAGGATCTAGTGATGGTTTCTTCAGCAGGGGTTTTATGATTGCTTTCTTTAGTTCTTCTGGGAAAAGACCACTTTGCAAGGAGCACTGAGTGATTTTGTGAAGTGCTGGCCTGATCAGCTCTGGGCACTGCATTAAGGATCCAGTTGGGCCAGGATCCAGGTCGCAGGTAGTGGGGCGGATACTTTGAATGAGAATTCCAAAATCTTCTACACTTAGAGTGTCAAAGACTTGCCATGGTGGTACGGTAGTAGGCATATGCAACGTCCAGTGGTCAATTGATGTAGTTGGTGTAATGCTGGCACGGATGGTAGACACCTTGTTTGTGAAGAAGGCAGAGAATTCTTCACACCTTTCCCTGGAGTATGTGGTTGGGGCTTTTAGGCAGGAAGGATTGCAGACTGATTCCACTGTGTGCAGGGGCGCCTCTGGCCATTTTGTCACTACAGGCGAGAAAGCTTGTGGCGCCTCCCCCCCCCCCCCCTCCTGATTTAAGTGCACATTTAATGCAATTTGTAAAAAAGTTATAAATGGGGCTATTATGTGTATTGTATATTACCAACTATAATGCATCCCTTTTGATATAAAGCGTGTGCCATATGATTCATGCTGCCACCGTTTCCCTAAAATAAAATCAGCAGATAGCATGGCCACTTCAGAACATGTTAAGATATATAATAGCACAAATAACAATGTCAGGTATCATGTCCCCTACAAATCAAATACAGATAACACGTCCCCCACAGAGCAAATGCAGATATGTCCACCATAGATCAAATGCACAGAACACGTCGTCCCCCACAGATCAAATCCAGATATGTCCCCCATAGCAGGACGGAACCAGGGGGCTGGGCGGGGGAGTGTGTGTGTGCAGTGGGCGTGTGCGCATACGGTGCGCAGTCGCACAGCGGGCAGGCGCTTGCATGCATGCTGACTGTGTGGCGGTGGTAACTGGGGAGGGAAGGGAGTTCAGACACAGACCTAGAGCCCGTTTTTAAACGGGCTTAGGTCTACTAGTAAAAATAATAATAATATGGTAGGACATTACACTATGACTATGGTAGAAATTAGATTGTGAGCTCCTCCGAGGACAGTCAGTGACATGACTATGTACTCTGTAAAGTGCTGCAGAAGATGTCAGTGCTCTATAATTACATAATAATATGGTTGGACATTAGGCTATGACTATGGTAGGATTAGATTGTGAGCTCCTCCGAGGACAGTCAGTGACATGACTATGTACTCTGTAATGTGCTGCAGAAGATGTCAGTGCTATATAAATACATAATAATAATATGGTAGGACAATAGACTATGACTATGCTAGGATTAGATTGTGAGCTCCTCTGAGGACAGTCAGTGACATGACTATGTACTCTGTAATGTGCTGCAGAAGATGTCAGTGCTATATAAATACATAATAATAATATGGTAGGACATTAGACTATGACTATGCTAGGATTAGATTGTGAGCTCCTCTGAGGACAGTCAGTTACATGACTATGTACTCTGTAATGTGCTGCAGAAGTTGTCAGTGCTATATAAATACATAATAATAATATGGTAGGACATTGGGGAGAGGTCACTGGGTGCTGTTTGGGGGAGAAGGGGCAGGAAAGATCATTGGGTGCTGCTGGGGGGCACAAGAGAGGTCACTGGGTGCTGCTGGGGGTTGGGAAGAGAACACTGGGTGCTGCTGGGGTTGGGGATCAGGAGGAGTAACTGGGTGCTGCTGGGGGGTCAGGAGAGGACACTGGGTGTTGATTTGGGGTCAGGAGAGGACACTGGGTGTTGATTTGGGGTCAGGAGAGGACACTGGGTGTTGATTTGGGGTCAGGAGAGGACACTGGGTGTTGATTGGGGGTCAGGAGAGGTCACTGAGTTCTGCTAGGGGTCATTGGATGCTGCTGAGGGGGTCAGATGAGGTCACTGGGTGCTACTGGGGAAAGGGGGGGGGGTGATCAGGAGAGGTCAATGGGTGCTTGGGGGGGATCAGGAGAGGTCATCACTGGGTGCTGCTGGGGGGGGGGGGGCAGGAGTCAGGAGAGGTAACTGGGTGGGTGCTGCTTGGGGGTCAGGAGAGGTCACTGGGTGCTGTTGGGGGTTGAGAAGAAGTCACGTGCTGCCTGGGGGGTGAGGGTCAGGAGAGGTCACTGGGTGATGGTGGCCTGGGGTGGTTCTGGTGGTGAGGAGAAGTCATGGTCCTGCTGATGGAGTGGAGGCACCATCTTACCGGCTGCTGACAGCGTCCCAGTCTTCATTCCTGCCACCACTAGTATTTCTGTCACGGCCATAGACGGATGGGGGCAGAGCTTAGATTCGGTGTGGGCGGAGTTTTGATTCGTTGGGAGCGGAGCTTCCCGCGGCCGTGGCTTCATCTGCGTGCAACTGAAGAATATCTCCTCCCCTTCCCTCTCTGTGAGTCGCAGCATGACCCGGGGGAAGCCTATGGTGGAGGATTCAGCTGTTTCTTCCCTTCTTCCTCCTCACGCTGGAGTCACGCTGCGAGGGGGGCGGGGCTCCTTTAGCTAAGCATGCTTGCCACTATGCCTCTCCACCTTCCGCTGCAAGGCACCCCCCCCCCTCTATTCCTAGCATTCTAAGTGGTCCATAGTGGCGGCAGAGAGATAACTTGCCCGCGGCTTTAAAGGGGCCATGCCGCGGGTAATTTTAATGACAAGGAGCGCGCCCTGTGCATTGTGGGTGCTCCAGGCAGTTGCCTGGAATGTCAGTGCCTAGAGGCGGCCCTGACTGTGTGGAAGAGTTGAGCAGTTCTGTTGTTGGCTGTAGATATTTTGTGCGAGATAAAGTCTGATTTTTTCTTGGTTATTGCTTGTTGGTATTGTCTGAGGTGTTGAACTAGGCTAGATTTGTGCTCCTCAGTCCCTGATTTACGCCACTGTCTTTCTAGTCTGCGCCCTTTCTTTTTTAGATCCATGATGGTTTTGTCAAACCAATTAGCTTTCTGCTTTTTGGTTGCTGATTTTTGTGCGCCATGGGGCAATACTGTCAAGTGTTTCATATATCGTGGTGTTGTACTGGGTTACTAGAGTGTTTGGGTCCATTTGGCTGTGGAGCAGACTTGTAAAATCCAGGTTGGCAGTTATCCTCTCCGGTGCTAATTTACTCAGGGGACGGGTTTTGATTGTTTCTTTAGGGAGCTGCTTGATAGGGTGATGTTCAATAGTAAACTGTATTATGTGATGGTCTGACCACACCACTGGGGTTACTGTTATGTTACTAATGTCCATTCCGAGGTGGAACAGTAAGTCTAGCATATGCCCTCCTCTGTGGGTAGCAGATTTTACAACTTGTGTGAAGCCTAGTCCACCCATGAGATTTATTAGTTCATTTGCATCTTGTGATTGAGTGTTATCAGCCCAGACGTTGAAGTCACCAAGGATGATCCATCTCGGATAAGACATAGTTAGCATGGCCAGAAGTTCTGGGAATTCCTGTAGGAAAGGGTCAGCATCTCCGGGGGGACGATAAACCACTAAAATTTTGAAGCCTTTACCAGCTGAGATCTGGGCACCTATACATTCAAAGGACTTTATTGAGCCAACATTCAGGGCTCTGAGCTGCAGAGTTGTTTTGCCACAAATTGCTACACCCCCTCCTCTGCGGTCTCGTCTTCCCTCACTTAGGACTGAGTAATTGTATGGGATGGTTGCTTCCAGTGTGGGGCCCGCATTGGCATCAATCCAGGTTTCAGTGATGCATGAAAAATCGCATGTCTGAATAAGGTCCGCAATAATGGCTGTCTTATTGTTTATAGAGCGGGCATTGCAGAGCAATGCGGTGACTGCATGGGGCTTAGCAATGGCGACTGGGTTCACTGCTGGGGTGTTACTGCATCTCTGACTAGGGACTTGGTAACTTCTGCTACTTTCAGCCTCTGATTTCCAGTAAACATCACTGGAGATCGCTGGAAAGTTATTTTCTTTGAATGGGCCTGGGTCCCTGAAGTTGGACTGAGACTGAGTGTGGCACTTTTTATGGGCCTGGCCGCCTTTTTTACCTCTGTGCGTTTTATTTAAAATCCCTAGAGATTCCAGCAAATTAGCTTGTTTTTTTTCCAATGTGAGATGCAGCTCTCAATGGCCTGAGAGATAGTAAGAAGCTGGCTGTATAGATTAACATTGCTCTTTGTGAAGGAATGGGTTAAGTAAGCTCTTCCTTTGATTGTTGTTGTTTATCAGTGGGGGGTATACAAAAGAAAATGCTGGCCTTCAGAATCTGCTACAAGAGGTGTGAAAAGTCCATTGATATGCAGAAGCATGGGGCCTACTAAGGTTTACTTAGAAAGGCAATGGAGTCAATATAATTTCAGCCTCTGAATGCATTTCAAGTATTTGTACAGTCTGCAAAAACGGATTGCCAGCTGAAGGATATTACTGCTGTTTGAGGAAGGAGGATGAATTCCCTTACCTTGGGAAGAGGACTTGGGAAGGTAGGAAATCTGCTTGCTGTGTTGCATGGACATGCTTTTTGATGTGTTTGCTTGTTTGAAGCTGTGGACCTCATGAGTATCCAGGTGGAGAAATCCTATTCCATTGTGTGTCCTTGTAGGAGTAGAAAAGGTTTTTTTTTGTTTGTGTGGATTATCAGCTTCCCAATCCCATGCAGGACTCCAAAACCAAGGTCAGCTACACATGACTTTCATGGTGAGTACAATCCAGCTTGTAACTTAGCCATCCATAAACTTCCACGTTTCCCAGAAGGTTCCAGTTGTAGCCAGAGAGTTCATGGTGCAGAATCTGTAAGTATTTTTGTTCCTTCTGCGCATATATGTGATTAATGCTTCCCAGAGCCGAGACAAGGTGTGGAGCAGGTAAAAGGAGAGGCTGCCATCTTGAGCGCGCTCAGTAACGGGAGTAATAGAGGCGCCAGTCAAGTATAAAATCGGTTAAAAAACGTCTAAAAGGAGGGAAATGGGTGGATTCACCTCCCCCAAATAAAAAATGACCAGGCTGATGTAGCCGTAGGATTTTATAATTCAATTTATTAAAACAATTCTCCAATAGTGATGCAACGCGTTTCACGGGCAAACATCCCGCTTCATCAGGCAGTGTAACAAGGAGAACACTGAAGGGAAGAACCAAGGGGGGGGGGGGGGTTGGAACAGAAAACAAGAAAAGAGAAAGGGGGGGAGGGGGGGGAAGAAAAGAAAAAAACAAAAAGAAAAAAGGAAAAATTGGTGCTAAAAAGTACTCAATGCATTAGCATATTATCAAACAATCATCAACATCAGAGGAGTATTCTTGTGATTTTATAATATTATCAGGATCAACCTACTGTAATTATAACTTGCATACATATAGCAAACATATAGGCACTCAAATCCCCATATACACATGCAACTATATGTGTATATATTGCTCACAATAAAGACCCTAGTTCAGTCTATGTGGAAAAAGTTCAATCAGTTTAGTTGTGCCCATTGCATGTCATATATAATATATATAAATATAAGTACATAAATCAGTAGACCTTCATGCACGGCGGCATGTGCAATAGAATAAAAAATCCTTTGTGGCTTACCATGTGCAGGTCAATCTGTAGCCAGAGCGCCTCTATGAGGGTAGGAGGCCGCTCATCAGCTTCTTATAGTATAAACAGGCGCCGGACTTCTGATCGAGCGGGCGCCGGAGGCGGAAGTGACGTGGCCACCAACGTATGCGTCTGATGGTACGCATGACGCCATTACGCCTGTGGGCAGCGGTGACAGGATGCGGCGGCAATGTCGCATCATAGTACGTATATGTGAGGGCGGATGCGTACATGAAGCCACATCCGCCCAAAGGAAGGTGGAAATGTCGAGGGGACAGATGGCGCATGTGCAGCCAAAGAAACGCTGCGCCCTCTGTCACAACAGACTATATATAAATGAAAATATAAACTAGATCAATAAGGGATCAAGAAATTTATATCAGAGTTAATGCATATGAAGTAAAGGGGAATTAGATAATTAGATCAAATATTTAGATGTTTTTAGTATTTTATAAATTCACTCTTTTTGTCAAATGCGAGGCTCTACTGCCCTCTAGTGGATATGGAAGTCATCGACCCTGATCTATATTGGATAGTGAAAATCAATGGAGAAAGCTAATGGAGAAAGCTATGACTCCTTGGTTATAACAGCACTTGTATACTAACTGCATTCACATAAAAGCATCTAGATAGAAAACAAAAATTAGGATAAACAGAAATACATGTAAATAAGTGAATTTGATGCATATATCAAAATTAAAAAATTCATACAATTGCATAAAAAAGGGGGGGGGGAAGACAAGTATAAAAAGGATAAAAGAGAGGACTATGCTAAAAAGGCTTAGTGAGCTCGTATTAATATAATTTCTCTAAAACTTCGTTGAGCCCCTCTGGAGCGAGGGTTCTCAATACTTGGATCCAGTACATGACCTCAGAAATATTTTGTGCTTGTATGTGATCTATGAACGAGATGCTTAGGTGTTGGGGGTCACCACTGTGATGAGTGCTGAAGTGTCTCGAGACGCTATGTGACGGGTACTGTTTAAGAACATTCCTTTTGTGTTGTCCAATTCTTTCTCTCGCAACCTGCGTTGTACGTCCTACATACTGTAATTTACAGGGGCATGTTATGAGGTATATTATGTTTTGAGAAATGCAACTTATGTTTTGTTTAATCGTAAACATAGTATTGGTGGTTTCGGAACAGAAGGTGTTTGTAGTGTTTACAAACTGACAGGCTGTGCATCGGGTATGGTTGCAAGGGAAGGAGCCAGGGGTAGGATCGCTGGTGCTGGGTGTATCTGATAACGAAACAGATCGAAATTTGCTAGGAGCCACCAGTGCACGAAGATTCGGAGCCCTTCTAAATGTTAGGAGGGGACTCTTGGGTATTGTGGATCTGAGGTGTGGGTCCTGCATTAATATTTCCCATCTCTTTTGTAAAATGGACCGGATTTCTCCGTGTTGAGTACTATAACCCGTGATGAATCTGGGAAAATTGGTGTTTGTGGGGGAGTCATTTATTGATGTACGTGAAATAGTAGTTGTCATGGCTTTGTGTTTTGCGTCTTTAATAAGTTTCAACGGATATCCACGTTCTGAAAACTTCTTAGTGAGCGTGAAAGAAAGGGGGGAACCGAGAGCCCAATATGGTGTAGTATGTTAATGAGGTGATGTCTGATGCAAACACACACAATGGTTATACTCACAAGGACGGGTCGCCTCCAAGGCAACCACTGGATAAGCAGGCGGGGAGAATTGTAACCTGACTCCGCTCAGGGTTAAGAAGTCGCTCTCTGTAGATAGAAGGAAATGGGGATACACCCCTCCACCAAGGGTGGACTAAACAGTTATGTGGTACAACAACAGAGGCGCCAAGTAGAGTAAAATTAGTTAAAATTGTTAAAAAGGGGGAAGTGGGTGGACTCACCTCCCTTCTGAAAAAATGGCCAGACAACGGGCAGGTTACTTCAAGTTTAAAGTAACATTTATTATGAGCTCCAAAAGTGCAACGCGTTTCACGGGTAACAGTCCCGCTTCTTCAGGCAAACAATTTTTGGAGGGAGCAAAGTCGGGTCAAGAGCCAGATATAGCGCCTCTGTGCACAGAGGCGCTATATCTGGCTCTTGACCCGACTTTTCTCCCTCCAAAAATTGTTTGCCTGAAGAAGCGGGACTGTTACCCGTGAAACGCGTTGCACTTTTGGAGCTCATAATAAATGTTACTTTAAACTTGAAGTAACCTGCCCGTTGTCTGGCCATTTTTTCAGAAGGGAGGTGAGTCCACCCACTTCCCCCTTTTTAACAATTTTAACTAATTTTACTCTACTTGGCGCCTCTGTTGTTATACCACATAACTTCTTAGTGAGCGTGGTAGATTGAGTGTGAAAAACAGATAGTCCGGAGCAGTTACGGAAGATTCTACGATATTGACAATAGGGTGTGTTAGTAGTCCATGGGCGATAATGAAAACTATTAAAATGTATACAATTATTGGAATCTACGGTTTTAAAGTGTGTTTTGGTTTTAATTATGTCATCTTCCACATACAGAACCAAATCCAGAAATTCAATAGAGTTGGGATGGTGTAGAGCAGTGAAGTTAAGCCCAGCTGGATTATTGTTAAGGAAGTCGATAAATTGTGGAATGTTTGTTTGTTCACCTTTCCAGATAAAAATAAGATCATCTATGTATCTTCTGTAAAAAATTATATTATCACTGAATGGGTTATGAGAATCAAATTTAAGTGTCTTTAAATATCCCATAGTTAAATTAGCGTAGGATGGTGCAAATGGACTCCCCATGGCTTTCCCTGTAGCTTGGTGATAAAAATTCTCTGCAAAAGAGAATACATTGTGTTGTAGGATGAACTCTGCGCAATTTCTTAAAAAGGACTGTTGTATGGCAGGCATATCAGGATAGGTTGCTAAATAATGTTCTAAAGCCCTGAGGCCAAAGGAATGTGGTATGTTGGTATACAATGAAGAAACATCACATGTTAACCATATTTACAAGATTGTAAAGAATTTTTGTCTGCACATCTCAGAAATAAACAATACCACCCACTTATGTCTAATCTGGTTGCACGTTTAAAGAAATTTGAAGCCGACACTATCGACACTAAATTAAAGAAATTAAATGGAGACAGATTAGCGTATGCGGAGCACAGGGAAAGGGAACGTAAAACCAGGTTCCCCCCCACAGGCCCAAGACCACCACATAATCCCTCACTACCACCACCACCACCACTCATGAGCCTCAACATTCCACCCCCATCACTTCCGTCATTTCCCCCACCGCCTTCACAATATCCACCTTTTCCCCCACCGCCATGGATACCCCCTCCAGGACCTGTCCCACCAGGCACACCCCAAGGATCGGTTTCTAAATCTATTAAATCAAACACCATATTGACACCACAATTCAGCTTCGCCCACTCTGGGACCTTAACCAAAGCACTGATTGAGAAAGATAAAAAATAAAACTGTCAATCAAAAGCCCAATTTTGCACATTCCAAGAAACTAGGCAACAAACCCCTCCCCCTTCAAAACACAAAGAAAGGACCTGAGGTGGAGCCTTTCAAAAATCCATCCCTGTTTCCCTCCAACACTATAACTCCCAGTCAATTCAAACCCAACAAAATTACCACATATACATTCCATAGTGGTTCCCCCCCCTGTTACGTTGGCCGTCCCAAACACACTAACCACAGCTACAACAATCAAACTGGATGAACCTGTACTTACTACCCCGGTGGACGATCTCACCAATGAAGGTGAATTAGGACTTTCACAGATCAGCATCCACGACACACCACCTTCTTCCTCCACTCCACCCAATACCTCCAGTTCTATGACCAGTATCAATACAAAAACTGGCCTTATTACAAATCATTTCAGTTTAACCAACACACAGAGAAATCCTAATACTTTAACATCCTCTTTTTTAGATCTGCCCTCCTCGATCACCCAAAACACACTAGTTCTGCCCCTTTCCAGCCCAACAACATCGAGAGTCATTCTTCAACCCAAGCACAAATTAAAACGACTACTTCCAGAATCCGGAAAAGAGGGAAAAGAGGGAAAGGAAAAAAGAAATTGCACTCAATCCCTGAACCGATAATGGCTCCCACTTCACAGACTCGTTGTATTTTCAACTTGTCAGACCACATATTATCCACCTCTGAAACCCGGTTACTAGAAAAAGGTCTATCATTCTGCCCGACTAATACTTCCCAGATGTCAAAACTTTTCGTTGAACTGAATTCATATATACGCAAACTCACTCTTAAAAGACACTTTGCCATTAAACAACATCAATCCACTTTATCCGATCCCAATAACAGCCTTATTCAGACTAACAATGACCATATTCCAAATTACATAGCCAATTCCAACGACATTTCCACTGAAAAATTCATCACTACTCAATTAAAAGGTAGGTCCAGATTCTACCCCACAGCCTCAAAGGGCAACTTTATTGATACCTTCTACACACTAGTCCTCAATGACCTTCAAAAACTTGATTTTACCTTCAACCCTCCACTTCCAATTTAACCAGACTGGAACAGAAAGCCCTTCACTCCATTAGAAATAACCACAACATCATTGTTAAACCGGCAGACAAGGTCGGGGGGGGTATAGTTATTCTCAATAAAATTGATTACATTACTGAAGCCCACAGACTACTTGATAACCGTCTTCACTATACCAAGCTGACCACGGATCCTACAACCTACATTCAACTCCACTCTCAAGTCCTTCATTAATCAAGCTTTGTTTGATAATATCATAACTAAAAATGAACGCAACTACATCATCAACCATCACCCCAAAACACAGTTTTTTTTACTATCTTCCCAAAATTCACAAACATCTCACTAAACCACCTGGAAGACCCATTATATCTGGCATTGATTCTATGACCAGTAATTTGTCTAAATTTATTGATACACATTTACAACCGCTAGTACAGTCATTACCCTCTTATCTTAAGGACTCTCAACACCTCATTACACTGCTGAAAGACACCACGTGGAGACCTGAATACATATGGTTAACATGTGATGTTTCTTCATTGTATACCAACATACCACATTCCTTTGGCCTCAGGGCTTTAGAACATTATTTAGCAACCTATCCTGATATGCCTGCCATACAACAGTCCTTTTTAAGAAATTGCGCAGAGTTCATCCTACAACACAATGTATTCTCTTTTGCAGAGAATTTTTATCACCAAGCTACAGGGACAGCCATGGGGAGTCCATTTGCACCATCCTACGCTAATTTAACTATGGGATATTTAGAGACACTTAAATTTGATTCTCATAACCCATTCAGTGATAATATAATTTTTTACAGAAGATACATAGATGATCTTATTTTTATCTGGAAAGGTGAACAAACAAACATTCCACAATTTATCGACTTCCTTAACAATAATCCAGCTGGGCTTAACTTCACTGCTCTACACCATCACAACTCTATTGAATTTCTGGATTTGGTCCTGTATGTGGAAGATGACATAATTAAAACCAAAACACACTTTAAAACCGTAGATTCCAATAATTTTATACATTTTAATAGTTTTCATTATCGCCCATGGACTACTAACACACCCTATTGTCAATATCGTAGAATCTTCCGTAACTGCTCCGACCTATCTGTTTTTCACACTCAATCTACCATGCTCACTAAGAAGTTTTCAGAACGTGGATATCCGTTGAAACGTATTAAAGACGCAAAACACAAAGCCATGACAACTACTATTTCACGTACATCAATAAATGACTCCCCCACAAACACCAATTTTCCCAGATTCATCACGGGTTATAGTACTCAACACGGAGAAATCCGGTCCATTTTACAAAAGAGATGGGAAATATTAATGCAGGACCCACACCTCAGATCCACAATACCCAAGAGTCCCCTCCTAACATTTAGAAGGGCTCCGAATCTTCGTGCACTGGTGGCTCCTAGCAAATTTCGATCTGTTTCGTTATCAGATATACCCAGCACCAGCGATCCTACCCCTGGCTCCTTCCCTTGCAACCATACCCGATGCACAGCCTGTCAGTTTGTAAACACTACAAACACCTTCTGTTCCGAAACCACCAATACTATGTTTACGATTAAACAAAACATAAGTTGCATTTCTCAAAACATAATATACCTCATAACATGCCCCTGTAAATTACAGTATGTAGGACGTACAACGCAGGTTGCGAGAGAAAGAATTGGACAACACAAAAGGAATGTTCTTAAACAGTACCCGTCACATAGCGTCTCGAGACACTTCAGCACTCATCACAGTGGTGACCCCCAACACCTAAGCATCACGTTCATAGATCACATACAAGCACAAAATATTTCTGAGGTTATTCGGACCAGAGAGATGTACTGGATCCAAGTATTGAGAACCCTCGCTCCAGAGGGGCTCAACGAAGTTTTAGAGAAATTATATTAATACGAGCTCACTGAGCCTTTTTAGCATAGTCCTCTCTTTTATCCTTTTTATACTTGTCTTTTTCCCCCCTTTTTGTATGCAATTGTATGATTTTTTTAATTTTGATATATGCATCAGATTCACTTATTTACATGTATTTCTGTTTATCCTAATTTTTGTTTTCTATCTAGATGCTTTTATGTGAATGCAGTTAGTATACAAGTGCTGTTAAAACCAAGGAGTCATAGCTTTCTCCATTAGCTTTCTCCATTGATTTTCACTATCCAATATAGATCAGGGTCGATGACTTCCATATCCACTAGAGGGCAGTATAGCCTCGCATTTGACAAAAAGAGTGAATTTATAAAATACTAAAAACATCTAAATATTTGATCTAATTATCTAATTCCCCTTTACTTCATATGCATTAACTCTGATATAAATTTCTTCATCCCTTATTGATCTAGTTTATATTTTCATTTATATATAGTCTGCTGTGACAGAGGGCGCAGCATTTCTTTGGCTGCGCATGCGCCGTCTGTCCCCTCGACATTTCCACCTTCCTTTGGGCGGATGTATGCTTAAAAACAAGAAGAGAATCGAGAGCCCAATATGGTGCAGTATTGTCAGGTAAAATGAAGAGTTCAATAAAATTTTATGTATATATATACTCACAAACACGGGTTACCAATAGGCAACCACTTTAAATGCAGGTGGGGAGCATTAGGACCTGACCCCACTCAGGTTAAGAAGTCGCTCTCTGTAGATAGTAGATGGGGATACACCCCTCCACCCAGGGTGGACTAGAAGATCAGCAAAAACTCGGTATACAGAGGCGCCAGAGTAGAGTAAAACATTTTAAAAACCGCTTAAAAGGAGAGGAGGATGTTAAGGTGGACTCACCTCCCTCTTACAAAAAAAGAAAACTCACTTGAGTCTCAATAAAATAGAACTGTCAAGTAATTTATTCAACTCCACAAATGCAACGCGTTTCGCGGGCGTGACCCCGCTTCCTCAGGCAAAAATGGGAGCACAACTCAGTGGGTCAAGCAATAAGTTTGAGCGCCTCTGTGACAGAAGCGCTCAAACTTATTGCTTGACCCACTGAGTTGTGCTCCCATTTTTGCCTGAGGAAGCGGGGTCACGCCCGCGAAACGCGTTGCATTTGTGGAGTTGAATAAATTACTTGACAGTTCTATTTTATTGAGACTCAAGTGAGTTTTCTTTTTTTGTAAGAGGGAGGTGAGTCCACCTTAACATCCTCCTCTCCTTTTAAGCGGTTTTTAAAATGTTTTACTCTACTCTGGCGCCTCTGTATACCGAGTTTTTGCTGATCTTTGGGCGGATGTGGCTTCATGTACGCATCCGCCCTCACATATACGTACTATGATGCGACATTGCCGCCGCATCCTGTCACCGCTGCCCACAGGCGTAATGGCGTCATGCGTACCATCAGACGCATACGTTGGTGGCTACGTCACTTCCGCCTCCGGCGCCGGCGCCTGCTCGATCAGAAGTCCGGCGCCTCTTTATACTATAAGAAGCTGACGAGCGGCCTCCTACCCTCATAGAGGCGCTCTGGCTACAGATTGACCTGCACATGGTAAGCCACAAAGGATTTTTTATTCTATTGCACATGCCACCGTGCATGAAGGTATACTGATTTATGTACTTATATTTATATATATTATATATGACATGCAATGGGCACAACTAAACTGATTGAACTTTTTCCACATAGACTGAACTAGGGTCTTTATTGTGAGCCATATACACATATAGTTGCATGTGTATATGGGGATTTGAGTGCCTATATATTATATTACATATATATTTGCTATATGTATGCAAGTTATAATTACAGTAGGTTGATCCTGATAATATTATAAAATCACAAGAATACTCCTTTGATGTTGATGATTGTTTGATAATATGCTAATGCATTGAGTACTTTTTAGCACCAATTTTTCCTTTTTTCTTTTTGTTTTTTCTTTTCTTCCCCCCCTCCCCCCCTTTTTCTTTTCTTGTTTTCTGTTCCAACCCCCCCCCCCCCCCCCTCTTGGTTCTTCCCTTCAGTGTTCTCCTTGTTACACTGCCTGATGGAGCGGGATGTTTGCCCGTGAAACGCGTTGCATCACTATTGGAGAATTGTTTTAATAAATTGAATTATAAAATCCTACGGCTACATCAGCCTGGTCATTTTTTATTTGGGGGAGGTGAATCCACCCATTTCCCTCCTTTTAGACGTTTTTTAACCGATTTTATACTTGACTGGCGCCTCTATTACTCCCGTTATTCCATCTTAGTCCACCCTTGGTGGAGGGGTGCATCCCCATTTTTTCCGATCTATAGAGAGCGACTTTGAGTGGGATCAGGTTACAATTCTCCCCACCTGCTGTATCAGTGGTTGCCTATGTGGTAACCCTGACTTGTGAGTATAACTTTTATTTTTATCATATCCTCCATTTGTTCTAAAATACTACACCAGATTTGGCTCTCGGTCTGTTTCATTCCTGTCTTTCTGTTGGTGGGGTCTGATCGCCCCCAATGTGTATTTTTTTGTAAATATTGGATCATAGCCATGGATCGCAGCACTGTATGAGCTAATTAGATGGCGGTTTCGCCATCTAAGATTATCCTAGGGGCGATTGTCGCCTACCAAGCGGAGATGTGTGAGCATGATCTCCTGCAAAACAAGCCTCAAGGACCTTACGGCAATCCCTGGGGCTGCCGCCGCGTCCACGCCCATCAGTGTGATGCAGTCGGCAAGTAGTTAAACACCACATTTTCCTCTTCCTTTAGTAAACTCAAAAGCAAGAGATGTCCGGCACTGGAAGACTTGTAAGTTATTTTTTGTTCACTTCAGCTAGTGATCAAAGGTAAGCCAACATCCGTACCAGCCATCAGATGTAATTATAGCTTGTACATATAGCCCTCCATGCAGCCGAAGGCAGTGTGTCCACTACCAGTTGGTTATGCAGTGTTACATGATTCCAAGTACAACGGACTGTTGCTGTTTCGGACGATATCTCCATCCTTTGTCAAGTGGGTAATGCACTGAATTGTGCATCACCACTTCCTTTTATACTCCTCTCCTTCTCTTCCAACCAATCCTTAACCAGGAGGACCTGATGGGGAACTGTGGCAATACAGCCAGGGCCGCCATCAGGGGGGGACAAACAACACTACAGTGACGGGCCCCGAGCTCCCAGGAGGCCCGGGTCCCCCCCTCTGATGTGTGGCACCTGTTGTATGTGTCCCCAGGGCCGTTCTGGTCTCTCTCCCCGCCTCTCTGCTCGTAGTTAGAGCAGGCTATAAGAAAATGGCTGCCGATGTCCACAAATGCAGACATCGGTAGCCATTTCTCTGTAGCTTTGCTCTAACTACACTCTAGAGCACCGGCCAACCACAGCTACAACACCAACATTTATTTATGCTCTGCCCCCGACCTCCTGTCAGCAGTGGCAGCCAGCTTCAGGGTGATGCTACACGTGAATGCAGCGTGCTGGGCACTCATGTCTCTCCCCTCCGCCCCCTGAAGCTGGCCGGCCAATAGACAGGGAGGAAGGCTCTGCTCCATGCCTCTCCTCCTTTCTTCAGCCACAGACGTAGTGTTTACTGCATGCGGCCACGCCCCTAACCCCGCCCACTGCCAGTCATGCCTGGAGTTACCACATCAGGCTAGATAATCTAATGTCATGTAATCTAATGTCAGTACAAATACAGCTGCTCTGTGAGGGCCTCAGAGGTTGTCTAAGAGTATATTGGGAGCAACAACACCGTGAAGTCCAAAGAACACACAAGACAGGTCAGGGATCAAGTTATTGAGAAATTTAAAGCAGGCATAGGCTACAAAAAGATTTCCAAAGCCTTGAACATCCCACAAAGCACTGTTTAAGGGATCATTCAGAAATGGAAGGAGTATGGCACAACTGTAAACCTACCAAGACAAGGCCATCCACCTAAACTCACAGGCCGAACAAGGAGAGCGCTGATCAGAAATGCAGTCAAGAGGCTCATGGTGACTCTGGACAAGCTGCAGAGATCTACAGCTCAGGTGGGAGACTCTGTCCATAGGACAACTATTAGTCATGCACTGTACAAAGTTGGCCTTTATGGAAGAGTGGCAAGAAGAAAGGCATTGTTAACAGAAAGCATAAGAAGTCCCATTTGCAGTTTGCCACAAGCCATGCGGGGGACACAGCAAACATGTGGAAGAAGGTGCTCTGGTCAGATGAGACCAAAATGGAACTTTTTGGCCAAAATGCAAAACGCTATGTGTGGCGGAAAACTAACACTGCACATCACTCTGAACACACCATCCCCACTGTCAAATATGGTGGTGGCAGCATCATGCTCGGGGTGCATCTCTTCAGCAGGGACAGGGAAGCTGGTCAGAGTTGATAAGAAGATGGATGGAGCCAAATACAGGGCAAACTTGGAAGAAAACCTCTTGGAGACTGCAAAAGACTTGGGACTGGGGTGGAGGTTCACCTTCCAGCAGGACAATGACCCTAAACATAAAGCCAGGGCAACAATGGAATGGTTTAAAACAACACATATCTATGTGTTAGAATGGCCCAGTCAAAGTCCAGATCTAAATCCAATTGAGAATCTGTGGCAAGGTCTGAAAACTGCTGTTCACTAACGCTGTCCATCTAATCTGACTGAGCTGGAGCTGTTTTGCAAAGAAGAATGGGCAAGGATTTCAGTCTCTAGATGTGCAAAGCTGGTAGAGACATACCCTAAAAGACTGTAATTGCAGCAAAAGGTGGTTCTACAAAGTATTGACTCAGGGGGCTGAATAATTATGCACACCCCACTTTGCAGTTATTTATTTGTAAAAAATGTTTGGAATGATGTATGATTTTCAATCCACTTCTCACATGTACATCACTTTGTATTGGTCTTTCACGTGGAATTACAATAAAATTGATGCATGTTTGTGGCAGTAATGTGACAAAATGTGGAAAACTTCAAGGGGGCCCAATACTTTTGCAACTCACTGTACATATATACACCTAATACACCTCTCGTGTGTGGTATATTTTAAAGCAGGGAATTGCACACAGGGCAACATCACAATCGGGGCAGTAGAATCATGACTCTTTCCTGATTGTTTTCCCCTTCTCACTGGTCTTGCTGCAACATACAGCACATGTCCTGGTTTGGGCATTTTTTGGGGGGAGTTGGTGGAATGTATTCCTTAAAATGATGGCCAGTGAGGCTCTCCAGGTTTACCACACAGGGGGCATGGCGCCCAACTCTGGCATCTGCTGCAGTCTGGTACTTCAGACAGATGCATTCGCACAGTTTCCAGATGAAGTCAGTGTGCGTCACTGGCCTGTCACTTCGCTGCTTGTGGAGAATGTAGGTGTTCCAGATGCTTTGCTCCAGGAGATGGTGGGAAATCTTTTTGTAATATTGTTTCTGTTGTTTCCTTAAGGCAGGATAAAAAGTGACAGCCTGGTCAGCTCTGCCCATGCCACCCATGGTGATGTTGTAGTCCACCACAGTTTTTCAATGTCTTTTCCTCCTCTCGTTCTGATGGGGACAGTGGAGGTGTCGTAAACTGTGGAGAGGAGACAATTCTCTTTTTTGTCCCACCACCAGAGAGCTCAAATTTTCCCCTTCTGCCAAGCAGCTATCTCCCCAGTCTTCAACTTCTGCTTGGCAAAGGCCGATGGCATCTACCGCCTGTTAGGCCTAACGGTGCAGTAGGTGTCAATCTTATGCTTTATAAGAATCTCAGACAGTTCAGAGGAGGTATAGAATTTGTCCGTGGGGACACAACAGCCTTTGTCCACTAAAGGCTCCAGAAGGGACAGTACAGACAATGATGCCACTCCATAGTTGCTAAACCTGGGGCAAAATTGGGTGCCTTTTTCCCGTATATAATATAGTGTTCCAAATGTGTCTGGTACCTGACTCACATAGCGTGTATGACTTGATCCCAAAGCTGGCCCGCTTGGAAGCTATGTATTGAAGCCACCTCAGTCTCCCCTTATAGGCCATCAGGATCTCATCCATGCTGATGTCCCTCTGTGGCACATAAGTGGTCCTGATGTTTTCAACTACCATCTGGTAGACCTCCCAGATCTTCTTTAGTTTTGGATCAGGGTGGGTGGACTCTTCAAAGGAGTCATTGTTGGCAAAGTGTAGCAATTTCATTATGAGGGAAAACCGGTGCTCAGACATCACCGTTCCAAAGAAAGGGGTCACAATTCTTTTATTGGTGGTCCAGTACCATTTCTGCAGGGGCTTCCCCACCACTCCCTGCAGAATAATAGGGCCCAAGAACAACCAGATATCTGCTTTGGTGACCGGCTCCCATGTCCTGCTCCTTGAAAAGCGCCCTTGTGGAGCAGTCAGTTGTTGGGTGGCATAGCAGTTAGTCTCCTCCACTATCTTTTCAATAACCACGTCCAAGAAGAAGAGCTGCAGGTAAGCCGGGGGTTGCACTTGCACACATTCTTCCGGCCAGGCTCCCCAGTAAAAGGAAAACATTTGGGTGGTGGAGAAACCTGAGAAAGGTCAATGGGGCACCAAACCCGAACATCACTGACCTAGGTGGTGATGGAGTCACTGTTATTGTCGCTGTCAGATGAAAGATCCCCAGGTGCGTCACTGTCACTTGAGTCCACCAGTGACTGAAGATCACTGTCCTCCAACTCCACCAGCTCTTCTGCAGTTAGATGGATTCTAGAGGATGACGCCATAGTAAATGACAGGCAGGCAGAGGTCGGTGCAAACGGCAGGTAGAGAGTTGTCAAATAAAGGTAGAGGTCAGTACAGGCAGCAGGAAAAGAGTAGTCAAAGTCCAGGCAAAAATGGCAACAAGTAATCAATCAAAATCCAGGCAGAAGGCAGTGAGTATAGTCAAAGTCCAGGCAAAAATCAGCAACAGGTAATCAATCAAAATCCAGGCAGAAGGCAGAGAGAATAGTCAGTCCAGGCAAAAATCGGCAACAGGTAGGCAGAAAAATCAGATCAGAAGCACTTAAAGATCAGAGATCACACAGATCACAGCCAGCTCAGCAAAAGGCAACATTGCACTGGATACAGATCCCCTTGTATCCAATATAATGAAAATTTGACCCAATCAGAAGCTTTTATTTTGTTTTCAACGTCCCTCCCCTGAGACCCCACGCCACCCCCCGACGTAATGCCGCACCGCCGCATTGCCACCCTCGGCAAACCTAATTGGCCGCCGGGTCCCTGGAAGATCAAAGTGGCTATGGGGATTCCGGCGGCCGGGGAAGAAGCCTGGGCCCCGCTGACGAGTGCCGATTGCACGCGGGACCAGGAACACAGAGGGAGCAGCAATTTGAGCCAGCCCAAGCTGAGCTCGGGCTTACCGCTCCTGGCATGTGTAACTCAGCCCGAGATCAGCTCGGGAATACCGCCAGGGGTGGTTAAAGTGCTTAGGTTGCTTTAAGATCCAGTAAAACTGAATAACTTGAGACAATAGGGAGCAGGGCCAGATTTACCATAAGGCACTGTAGGCATGTACCTATAAGCACCATGATGTTGCGAACATTTCCCTCCTTCTCTACGCAGAGTTCAGAGCAGAGTGTAAATGAGAGGTTACTCACCCAGCTCTAGACATCCCACTGAGGAGATCTCCCTTCAGTCAGGGCCGGGGTATCTCTAGCTAATAATACTGAGGTTCCTCTAGCTACCTAATTCTTGGGGGCACCTCTAACTATGTAATATTGAGGGTACTTTTGGCTACCTAATACTAAGGGGCACCTGTAGCTGTCTATGACGAGCAATGGAAGTAAGGGAGAAGTGACGGCTGGGGCAGCCAGCACACTTGCTGTGTAGTTTGGTGGGGGTCTGTAGGTTCATGGAGAGAAAAGTCTAAGGTGCCAGGACATCTGTGACTATAGGTTCTGTGAGCTTAATCCGGGCCTGAGAGGGAGCTCTCAGTCCAGCTAGTTTTCCATAAACCCAGCTATCTACCAATTGCACAGTACAGACTCAAGCTCAACTCTTGATGATAAGCACTTGAGAAAGGGCCTAAACCCAAAATGTTGTGCTAGTCGGACTATGTAGTCAGTATTTCTTTGCTAATGAAGCATAAAGGAAAATATCCTAAATAGTTGTGCTCCAATCTTCTTTGTGCAATTGACCTGCGAAGTAGGTCATTTTCACAGGGGACAGTATAATAGAGGTCACTGTGAAAAAGGATGGTATGGTGATTAACACAACATACCAAAAGGATATTGTTGGTGCCACATATCCAGCAGTTATGTGGGTTAAGGCCAATCTCCTAGAGTGGTCCCTACACTAAAGCTGGACGCAACTTCATCCTACACATTCAACGCACCCTACACATACAGCCTGATTGAGCAACTACCATTTTTTGCTGTGGATTGTTTGGTGTGTGCAGAGATACAGTGGGAATCTGCTGGTAGTAGCCCCCCCCCCCCCCCATGTCAGACCGCACCCTACCAGGTTAGGGGCTTATGGTCCTGTGGGTGACCTCAGGTAAGTTTTCTCTTAGGCTTTTTATCCTATATTAGACATGTGTGATATAGGATCCCCCCACCGTCCACATATTAGTGTTAGATTGCCTTTGTGTCACTCTTTGGTTGACAGGCATCATTTTCACTTTTATTGTCATGATCAATCATCACAATCTATATTTTTTAGTTATAGTCATGCTTTAAGTGAAATTATTCTTTAATTAGCATGCCATAAACAAACTCAAGAAAACAAGTTACACTTGCCACTTATGTCCTTTGAAGCTAATTAGAGACCAGCATACTTTATACACTCGGGAGATGGATACAGAAGTGTCTCTGTCCCTCGGGAATTTGCTCTCTCCTTCCCTCCGGCTATAAATTACCCCGGCACTTAGGAAAGTGCGTTGCTTTGAGGCCTCACAGATGAATTAATCTATAACTCTAAATCAGTTTCAGCTCATCTTCGTATCCCCCAAGATAAACACTCTGTAAGTAACATTTAGAAATACAAAGGAAGAGGAAATGTTGTATCTACTTCATTCAATTCCAAATTGTATTTTATTTTCTTTATAATTAAACAAGTGGGTTATGTTTTGACCCACAACTGTTTAAGTTTTTTCAGTATTATAAATAAACACAAAGATAGATAGTAAAATGTATGAGGAAGCTCCGTTTTTATTTTGCACTGTCTCAGCATTGATCAAAAAGTGCTTTGAAGGAGAACTCTTTGAAGTTTCACTAGACCAATGTCTGAAAAAATAACTGCTTGTCCCCCTGAAATGTTTGTCCTTATAAAAGCTTTCATTGTTACAGAGTTGATTTGCTAATGGAACAAGTACAATGACTTGGTCCTGAGCAGGGGCGTCTGTGTCATTAGGCAACTATAAATTTTTGCCTATGGCGCCGTTGGTGGCAGTGGGCGCTCTGTGCGTGTGTTTATTTTTTTTTTTCTTTCAGCCAGCCTGAGCCAGGTCGGCGCGGGCTGTGACAGGCAGCTCAGCCTGTGCCTGCCGCCTATTGGTCCGCCCCCTTCCTCTCCTCCGTGCAGAGCCTCCGAGCAGCACGCACGTTAGTTTATATGTGCGCTGCGTGCTGCTGCTTACTGGTCCGCCCCCTCTCCTTCTCTTTGCTGAGCGTGCGATCGCTGCATGCAGGTTTGTTTACCATGTCGGTTTGTGAGGTTTAATCCCCCCTCCCGCTATAGCCTGCCTGTGTCCCGGGTTGAGCACTCAGGATGGAGAGCGGCAGAGGGATTGCAGAGAACAGAGCTGTCACCGCAGGACTTGCATCCTAAACAGAGTAAAGATATACATTTACAAAGCCCTGCGGTGATTGCTCAGCTCTGCAGATATTCTCCTCACCTCGCTGCCTATGCTTTACTTGATGCAGGGCGGGCAACAACACTGAGCGCTGTGCGGGAGGGTAGAGAAGGGGAGCAGAACGAGGAGAAGAGAACCTAGCTTGTAGGCCAAGCTCTAGATTCTATCTAGAAGATACTCCCGGGTGCAGAGACAGAGCAGCATGCTAGTTGCCAGCTACTGCATCCAATCCTGCTGGCAGTCTTCATTGCCCCACCCCTCAAGCATGTGTCATCGTGGAGAGGAAAGAGAAGAGGACTCCAGTCTCCATCCCTGAAGTTATGGAATGCTGCCTGCCTGACTACTCTCAGGCAGGTGCTGACCCGGAGTCCGTGCTTCATGCATGCTGGCTGCACAGTGTGTAAGTGTGTTGTCTGTGCAATGTGTGTTCTTTGTGCAATGTGTGTGTTATTTAGCCACTGTGTGTAAGTGTATTGTCTGTGCACAGTGTGTAAGTGTACTGTCTGTGCAATGTGTGTAAGTGTACTGTCTTTGCAATGTGTGTAAGTGTGTTCTTTGTGCAATGTGCGTGTGTTATTTAGCCACTGTGTGTAAGTGTACTGTCTGTGCAATGTGTGTAAGTGTACTGTCTGTGCACAGTGTGTAAGTGTGTTCTTTGTGCAATGTGTGTGTGTTATTTAGTCACTGTGTGTAAGTGTACTGTCTGTGCAATGTGTGTAAGAGTATTGTCTTTGCAATGTGTGTAAGTGTGTTTTTTGTGCAATGTGTTAGCCACTGTGCGTAACATAGCTCCCAACTGTCCCTCTTTGAGAACCCTGTCCCTGCTAATTTTTTCTACTGAAAAAGTGTGTAATTTACTGTAAACTTGATTCCCATCCTTTAAATTGATGTATTTTTTTATTTTTAAATGTTAATATGAAGGGAAATGAACCAGGATAGAAGGAATCAGTGTGGTTTGAATTATAAAACATTTTTCCTACAAAATGTTTAGGATAGGTGTGCTTAGGGGTGTGTCGGGAGCGTGACTAGGGGTGTGTCGGGGGCATGAGTAGGGGTGTGGCTTGAGTGTCCCTCTTTCTCATCTCAAAATGTTGGGAGGTATGCACACATGGTTGAAGGCACTGTGACGCACCAGGGCTATCGCTGGCTGACTTGGCTACACAAATGCAGAGGCGACACCGGCTCACAGTGAGTGCCCTCTGCCTCTGCTGCTCGCAGCTCTTGATAATTTTTTTATATGCCCCCCTTGCTGGCCCTGATTCCCATCCTCCCCTCCCTCGCCCATATATCACTTTACAGGCAGTGGCTCCTCTATGGGATGGATTAAATAATATAGCATCATGCCTGCTGCTGTGTGTGGGTCTGGGCAGGACTCGGAGGGAGGGAGACACACATGCTGCACAGTGTGCGCACACAGTCTGCAGAGGGGAGACCCTCATAGTGAGTGGCGTGCCCCCTCTTCATATTATATGCCCCCCTCTCCCCTGGCTGGCCCTGAGATTTCAGTGGGGGGGGGGGAGTTGTGAGCAGAGATGCTGGTGAACATCTGGGCCCTGTACTACCGTGTCGCTATGACCTGGAGTAGTACGCCTGCGTGGCCCGGCGGTGCGCAACCTAGTATTGCGCTCCTGTTGCCGGGCACTTTCTGCGCATGTGAGTGACATCACACTCATGCGCAGAGAGTGCCCGGCAACAGGAGCGCGATACTAGGTTGCGCACCGCCGGGCCACGTAGGCGTACTACTCCAGGTCATAGCGACCCGGAAGTAGTACAGGGCCCAGAGAGATTCGCCCGGCGAACGGTTCAGGCCATCTCTAGTTGTGAGTTGGACAGACTGTCACTAGGTGTAGGTGGGCATTGGGCAAGCTGTGCTGGGCACTGTGAGCAGAGTTGTTAGGGCCCTTTTCCACTGGCTGTGATCCAATTCAAAAAGAGAATCGCAGCCGTTTTTCTAGACGCAAGAGCACCGTATGTAAATTGTGGTGCTCATTTTCCATTATGCCGCTTCGATCGTGGTTTGGTTTTTGCAGAAATATGATCGCCGGCCAGCGCGATTCTTGTCATGATGGTATTACATTCCCGATGGCGGAACATGGACAGTGAAAAAAAGTAGCTTGCGTGATCACAAGCACAGGGGTGGGGGTGGAATAAGGGTTGGCACTATGTGTGTGTGTGTGTGTGGGGGGGGGGGGGGCGCCGCAGGTTTTCTTGCCTGGAGTGACAAAGTGGCTAGAAACACCCCTGGTCCTGAGGGCTACAATTCTTGAAGAAAAAGCAGTAGTCCCCAGGCTCAACCGCAAACTTTTGGTACCAGGGAGTCAATCAGTGTAGCACCCGATCCACCAGAGGTGCAGGAAGGCAACACAGAAAGAAGATCACTGGGTCTCGGCCTGGATTTTGCATTTATAGCTTTGGCTTTATTGGCACCATAGTGGCAGACTGCCACTATGGTGCTAAAAAAGCTAAAGCTATAATTGCAAAATCCAGGTCGAGGCCCGTGATCTTTTTTTCTTTCTGGGCTACAATTCTTGATACATCCCATGCATGAACAAGGAGAGATTTATTATTTATTATTATTATTTTTATTATTATTATTATTATTATTATTTTGCTTCCAGGACACCTTTCGTGTTTTTCTTCTTCCATGTACAGCAGCTCACCTCCAATTCCATATTTATTTCCCCTCTTCATATATGACATTTATGTACAGCAGCACCTCTCTTTTATGTACAGGTCCCTTATGCAGCCCCTCCTGCCCTCTATGTGTTGCTTTCCATTTGCAGCCTCCCTTTTACACTTGCAGCCTTCTCTTTTATGTGCTATAACTTCTTTTACAATGGATTCCTTATACAGGATCCACCCAAGACCAGAGCCTTTGTGGTCTTAACAAAAATTCTGCCACATTGCCTGACACAGACAAGACACAGAAAATTTACATTGTGCTTTTTTTCCCAGCAGACTCAAAGTGCAAGAGCTGCAGCAACTAGGGTGCTCTCTGTAGACAGTGCCAGTGTTTGAGAGTCTTGGCCAAGGTCTCCTAACTGAAAAACCTAATAGAGGATTCATCCAAGACCAGAGCCTTTTGTGGTTTTTCTAAAAAATCAGCCACAGCGCATGAGAGTTGAACTATCCAGTATCACATCATGAGACACAGTGAAGGTCTCTGCCTTTATGTCCTAGTCCTTCCTTATTTCTAAAACTCAATATAGAGAAAAAAAAAGTTTTTTTCACCCCTAGAATTACCTCCCTTAACTGATAACAGTCAAATCTGTCAATGCTGCAATAATTCCAGTCTCTCTATCACGGCATCAGGATTTGTGTCTCATATTGCCTAGTTGAAGAGGGTCTGTTTTAAACATTCGGGATGCCAGAGCTCACCTAGTGGTCCAGGATAGAGAAGAACCATGGAAAGCAATCATGTGGTTGTAAACTTGATTTCTAAAAAATATTTTTTTTCCAAGTCTCCCACTTACAAGTAGAATTTTTGTACTGAAATTTTTGTGAAGAGATGGAGAGACACTTTGAGGAAATTTACCATGAATGTAAAACACAATGATGAATAAACCTGAGTTGGAATTTACCTGCACTACAGTAGTTTTCAAATGGCTCAGAAGTTATTATATTTTTAGTTGTATCCTCTTGACTTTCCATTCTGGTTTCTGGTTACATATCTCGATGCTGAGGACTTGTTATCTACTCAGTTTCCTGTTCCTCCGTGTCTTTGTAACTCTTTTTCTTTTTCTTTTTTCAGGCACCTGATACTTAAGCTAAAAATTCATATTTTGTATTTACCAAAATTTACGGAAGATCTGGGTTGTCAAGTGTGCACATTCACGTGCATGAAGTGTAAAATGTAAAATTAAGGAAAACTCTAGAGGAGCTCTGTTATTGCATACAGTACTTATCCTCTCCACTTGTGTCATCCATTACTGCAGTTTACTGAGTGGGCTCTTCAAGTAAATCTGTATTGATGATCAAGAAGTATACATAGTTGAAACCACAAAAGAGCTAAACAACTGAAATATGATCATTTTTCCTGCACCATAAGACATAACTTATAAACAATGATCTTGGGTGAAATCTTTCTCCAGTTTTGATTAATATTGTTCTTTCTACAAATTATGTGTGAGGCCAATCAGACACAAGTCACACAGATTTATTTACTTGGGTTCCAAGATTTATACAAATTCAAATTTATATTTTTTGTTGGGGTTTTTTTATGTTATATGTTGGTACTCAGTGGTAACCTTCTAATTTTCACCTTGGTGACCACTACAGATCATCTTAAAATCCCGATGTTCATTTTTTTGAAACACTTGGCTATCACAGATGTCCTTCTGACGACTACTGTAGTTCCCTTGATGCTGCACATTATATTGGTTGATGAAGGTTCCCTCACATTTATTGGTTGCATTGCCCAGCTGTATTGCTTTGGCATATTTGGATGTGTGCAAACTTTTCTCATTGCTGCTATGTCCTATGATCGATATTTGGCTATTTGTATACCATTGCGCTATGCCTCCCTTATGAACATTCACATTTGTCTCCAACTTTTTATTGGATCGTGGTTCTTAGTTGTCCTGCTAATATCAAGTGAAGTATTTGTGTTGTGTCAGTTTCACTTCTGTGGGCTTAATTATATCGACCATTTCTTCTGTGATTTTGGGCCAATTGTAGAACTAGCTACATCAGTCAAATTTAATTTCATGATACAAGACATCACAACTTCTGTATTTGTGATTGCTTGTCCATTTGCATTCATAGTCATAACCTATGCCTGTATCTCGTTTGCCATTATGAAGATATCTTCTGCTAATGGGCGAAGAAAGGCCTTCTCCACTTGTAGCTCCCACCTGACCACAGTTTGCACTTATTATGGGACTTTAATCACTGTTTACATAGTTCCAACTGACTACAGCTCAGCAAAGACAAATAAATACATGTCTTTGCTGTACCTTGTGGTGACCCCAGTAATGAACCCCATCATCTACAGCCTAAGGAATAAAGAAATAAAGAGGACTTTGCTTAAACTGCTCAAACGTTCTTTATAAGATTTATTAGTCTGATTTACATGCCACTTTGGCTTCGTACGTCTACATTTCTGATCTTTACATTTTGCTGTTCATGTGAATCAGAAGTAAGTACTCTATGCTGAATGCCTAAAATGCTTTGCAAGAATATGTTTTGGAGTACATATGAATACGCGGAATGACAATTAGACAAGTTTAGGCAAAAGTTAATAAAAATTAACTCCATTTACAGCTTTTTCTGTAGGAATGATTTGGTGAAACATGGATAAGGAGATCTGATGCTGTTTTAATAGCTTTGAACATTGGGGAAATTTACACTTTTACATGACTTGTTAAAATCCAGCTCATCCCTTGTCCTGAAATAGTCCCCATTCTTGTCCCAACAGACAAAGCCACTTTTACAAAAATAAAAACATTCTTGAAAATGTGTTTTCTTGTTCCGTTAACGCCTATGCATTTGTTTAAAGTACATTTGTTCATGCCCATATATTGTTCGGGAATATAGTCATTTATGTAAAAAAAAGTAACATTTTCACAAAATGTATGGCAAACAAAAATGGCCATATTTGCCCATCACTGCCCAGTACTTTACATTCCTAGACCAATAAATATGCCTGCATCAGAGTGAAGGTGAAATATAAAAATGACATGTGGGCTTGAGGAAAAAAACCAAAAACCTTCTTTCGTAATTTTGGCCAGTTCTATTTGAAGTGTGTGTGTTTTATGAGTCTTTACTTTTTATTTCAGTGTCCTTACTATCAGTCTATCCACCATAAAGGAAATGTGAAGTGAAGCACAAATAAAAAAAACCAGATACTTACCTATGGAGTGGGAAGGCCCTGGATATTCTTAAAGCACAATTGTGCCACAGAGACTGTGTACAACAAAGACTGTGCATACAGTTGCTGTTGAATGATTTTATGGAGATGTATGTGTGTCTTTTGGAGGTAGGAAGTAAGTCTGCTCCAAGAAGTTTCAGCATGTAGTGTTGGTGGTATAATGGTTAGGATAGCAGCCTACCATGTGGTAGGCCTGTGTTCAAATCCTGGGCCTGGCCAATATATGTGAGTTGGCTTTTAAAATCTTACAAATCCATAAGCAAGCTCATTTTTCTCTTGGATATATCATCAAGGCCGGATTTCTGGCAAGGCCACATAGGCCATGGCCTAGGGCACCAGAAATTTAGGGGCGGCTCAGTGAGGGGCAGTAAAGCTGTTTTATGCAGCCATCCCTATCTACAAGAAAAGCTTTAATCTTTGAACTCTCTGTCCTGTACTTGTGTCATCCCTGCAAGTCCTGTAAGCGCTATCCTGCAGGTACACATCAGCCTAACTCACATGGAGACACAATGGGTCCATCATTAATGAGATAGCAAACAGAACATAAAAGTTAAGGAAAATATAACTTATAATCTATACGCATATTACTGAAATAGCTATTGTCTGAGACATCCAATGATAGATAGTAAGTAGATTTCTCATTGGGGCACACAGAGACAACAACCATACAGATGGTATACTGTATTTGGCCTTGGGCGGTAAAAAGTACAAATCCGGCCCTGTATATCATACGGGTACATGCTAGGCTGGCTTCAGCATGTGGTGGTATAGTGGTGAAGAGGTTAAATTCCCGGCCAAGGTATGTAATCTGGCTGTTGAAATTCTACAATTCCCTGGAAGATGAGACTCTCCTCCCTCCGGGAGGAGAAAGTGAGGGTGCAGTGAGGAGGGAGAGAAGGACAAAGAGAACAGTGTATAGGGTCTATGGGCTACCATGTAGCATAAACAAGGTTCCATTTGCGATTATTTTAATTTTTCTGTCGGAATCCGGAATTCCGCGGAATTTCGTAAAAATCCGGCGGAATTTTCATAGCGACGGAATTTAGACCTGGTGGAATCTGCAAATTCCGGCGGAACGAAATTTGTTCATTCCGATCATCCCTACTCCCCACCAACAGAGCTTTCTGTTGGTGGAATAACGGGAGTAATAGAGGCGCCAGTCAAGTATAAAATCGGTTAAAAAACGTCTAAAAGGAGGGAAATGGGTGGATTCACCTCCCCCAAATAAAAAATGACCAGGCTGATGTAGCCGTAGGATTTTATAATTCAATTTATTAAAACAATTCTCCAATAGTGATGCAACGCGTTTCATGGGCAAACATCCCGCTTCATCAGGCAGTGTAACAAGGAGAACACTGAAGGGAAGAACCAAGGGGGGGGGGGGGGGTTTGGAACAGAAAACAAGAAAAGAGAAAGGGGGGAGGGGGGGAAAGAAAAGAAAAAACAAAAAGAAAAAAGGAAAAATTGGTGCTAAAAAGTACTCAATGCATTAGCATATTATCAAACAATCATCAACATCAGAGGAGTATTCTTGTGATTTTATAATATTATCAGGATCAACCTACTGTAATTATAACTTGCATACATATAGCAAACATATAGGCACTCAAATCCCCATATACACATGCAACTATATGTGTATATATTGCTCACAATAAAGACCCTAGTTCAGTCTATGTGGAAAAAGTTCAATCAGTTTAGTTGTGCCCATTGCATGTCATATATAATATATATAAATATAAGTACATAAATCAGTAGACCTTCATGCACGGCGGCATGTGCAATAGAATAAAAAATCCTTTGTGGCTTACCATGTGCAGGTCAATCTGTAGCCAGAGCGCCTCTATGAGGGTAGGAGGCCGCTCGTCAGCTTCTTATAGTATAAAGAGGCGCCGGACTTCTGATCGAGCGGGCGCCGGAGGCGGAAGTGACGTGGCCACCAACGTATGCGTCTGATGGTACGCATGACGCCATTACGCCTGTGGGCAGCGGTGACAGGATGCGGCGGCAATGTCGCATCATAGTACGTATATGTGAGGGCGGATGCGTACATGAAGCCACATCCGCCCAAAGGAAGGTGGAAATGTCGAGGGGACAGATGGCGCATGTGCAGCCAAAGAAACTCTGCGCCCTCTGTCACAACAGAATATATATAAATGAAAATATAAACTAGATCAATAAGGGATCAAGAAATTTATATCAGAGTTAATGCATATGAAGTAAAGGGGAATTAGATAATTAGATCAAATATTTAGATGTTTTTAGTATTTTATAAATTCACTGTTTTTGTCAAATGTGAGGCTCTACTGCCCTCTAGTGGATATGGAAGTCATCGACCCTGATCTATATTGGATAGTGAAAATCAATGGAGAAAGCTAATGGAGAAAGCTATGACTCCTTGGTTATAACAGCACTTGTATACTAACTGCATTCACATAAAAGCATCTAGATAGAAAACAAAAATTAGGATAAACAGAAATACATGTAAATAAGTGAATCTGATGCATATATCAAAATTAAAAAATTCATACAATTGCATAAAAAAAGGGGGGGGGGGAAAGACAAGTATAAAAAGGATAAAAGAGAGGACTATGCTAAAAAGGCTCAGTGAGCTCGTATTAATATAATTTCTCTAAAACTTCGTTGAGCCCCTCTGGAGCGAGGGTTCTCAATACTTGGATCCAGTACATGACCTCAGAAATATTTTGTGCTTGTATGTGATCTATGAACGTGATACTTAGGTGTTGGGGGTCACCACTGTGATGAGTGCTGAAGTGTCTCGAGACGCTATGTGACGGGTACTGTTTAAGAACATTCCTTTTGTGTTGTCCAATTCTTTCTCTCGCAACCTGCGTTGTACGTCCTACATACTGTAATTTACAGGGGCATGTTATGAGGTATATTATGTTTTGAGAAATGCAACTTATGTTTTGTTTAATCGTAAACATAGTATTGGTGGTTTCGGAACAGAAGGTGTTTGTAGTGTTTACAAACTGACAGGCTGTGCATCGGGTATGGTTGCAAGGGAAGGAGCCAGGGGTAGGATCGCTGGTGCTGGGTGTATCAGATAACGAAAAAGATCTAAATTTGCTAGGAGCCACCAGTGCACGAAGATTCGGAGCCCTTCTAAATGTTAGGAGGGGACTCTTGGGTATTGTGGATCTGAGGTGTGGGTCCTGCATTAATATTTCCCATCTCTTTTGTAAAATGGACCGGATTTCTCCATGTTGAGTACTATAACCCGTGATAAATCTGGGAAAATTGGTGTTTGTGGGGGAGTCATTTATTGATGTACGTGAAATAGTAGTTGTCATGGCTTTGTGTTTTGCGTCTTTAATACGTTTCAACGGATATCCACGTTCTGAAAACTTCTTAGTGAGCGTGGTAGATTGAGTGTGAAAAACAGATAGGCAGATAGGCAGTTATGGAAGATTCTACGATATTGACAATAGGGTGTGTTAGTAGTCCATGGGCGATAATGAAAACTATTAAAATGTATAAAATTATTGGAATCTACGGTTTTAAAGTGTGTTTTGGTTTTAATTATGTCATCTTCCACATACAGGACCAAATCCAGAAATTCAATAGAGTTGGGATGGTGTAGAGCAGTGAAGTTAAGCCCAGCTGGATTATTGTTAAGGAAGTCGATAAATTGTGGAATGTTTGTTTGTTCACCTTTCCAGATAAAAATAAGATCATCTATGTATCTTCTGTAAAAAATTATATTATCACTGAATGGGTTATGAGAATCAAATTTAAGTGTCTCTAAATATCCCATAGTTAAATTAGCGTAGGATGGTGCAAATGGACTCCGCATGGCTTTCCCTGTAGCTTGGTGATAAAAATTCTCTGCAAAAGAGAATACATTGTGTTGTAGGATGAACTCTGCGCAATTTCTTAAAAAGGACTGTTGTATGGCAGGCATATCAGGATAGGTTGCTAAATAATGTTCTAAAGCCCTGAGGCCAAAGGAATGTGGTATGTTGGTATACAATGAAGAAACATCACATGTTAACCATATTTACAAGATTGTAAAGAATTTTTGTCTGCACATCTCAGAAATAAACAATACCACCCACTTATGTCTAATCTGGTTGCACGTTTAAAGAAATTTGAAGCCGACACTATCGACACTAAATTAAAGAAATTAAATCGAGACAGATTAGCGTATGCGGAGCACAGGGAAAGGGAACGTAAAACCAAAATCCCTCACTACCACCACCACCACCACTCATGAGCCTCAACATTCCACCCCCATCACTTCCGTCATTTCCCCCACCGCCTTCACAATATCCACCTTTTCCCCCACCGCCATGGATACCCCCTCCAGGACCTGTCCCACCAGGCACACCCCAAGGATCAGTTTCCAAATCTATTAAATCAAACACCATATTGACACCACAATTCAGCTTCGCCCACTCTGGGACCTTAACCAAAGCACTGATTGAGAAAGATAAAAATAAAACTGTCAATCAAAAGCCCAATTTTGCACATTCCAAGAAACTAGGCAACAAACCCCTCCCCCTTCAAAACACAAAGAAAGGACCTGAGGTGGAGCCTTTCAAAAATCCATCCCTGTTTCCCTCCAACACTATACCTCCCAGTCAATTCAAACCCAACAAAATTACCACATATACATTCCATAGTGGTTCCCCCCCCTGTTACGTTGGCCGTCCCAAACACACTAACCACAGCTACAACAATCAAACTGGATGAACCTGTACTTACTACCCCGGTGGACGATCTCACCAATGAAGATGAATTAGGACTTTCACAGATCAGCATCCACGACACACCACCTTCTTCCTCCACTCCACCCAATACCTCCAGTTCTATGACCAGTATCAATACAAAAACTGGCCTTATTACAAATCATTTCAGTTTAACCAACACACAGAGAAATCCTAATACTTTAACATCCTCTTTTTTAGATCTGCCCTCCTCGATCACCCAAAACACACTAGTTCTGCCCCTATCCAGCCCAACAACATCGAGAGTCATTCTTCAACCCAAGCACAAATTAAAACGACTACTTCCAGAATCCGGAAAAGAGGGAAAAGAGGGAAAGGAAAAAAGAAATTGCACTCAATCCCTGAACCGATAATGGCTCCCACTTCACAGACTCGTTGTATTTTCAACTTGTCAGACCACATATTATCCACCTCTGAAACCCGGTTACTAGAAAAAGGTCTATCATTCTGCCCGACTAATACTTCCCAGATGTCAAAACTTTTTGTTGAACTGAATTCATATATACGCAAACTCACTCTTAAAAGACACTTTGCCATTAAACAACATCAATCCACTTTATCCGATCCCAATAACAGCCTTATTCAGACTAACAATGACCATATTCCAAATTACATAGCCAATTCCAACGACATTTCCACTGAAAAATTCATCACTACTCAATTAAAAGGTAGGTCCAGATTCTACCCCACAGCCTCAAAGGGCAACTTTATTGATACCTTCTACACACTAGTCCTCAATGACCTTCAAAAACTTGATTTTACCTTCAACCCTCTACTTCCAATTTAACCAGACTGGAACAGAAAGCCCTTCACTCCATTAGAAATAACCACAACATCATTGTTAAACCGGCAGACAAGGTCGGGGGGGGGGGGGTATAGTTATTCTCAATAAAATTGATTACGTTACTGAAGCCCACAGACTACTTGATAACCGTCTTCACTATACCAAGCTGACCACGGATCCTACACCTACATTCAACTCCACTCTCAAGTCCTTCATTAATCAAGCTTTGTTTGATAATATCATAACTAAAAATGAACGCAACTACATCATCAACCATCACCCCAAAACACCGTTTTTTTTACTATCTTCCCAAAATTCACAAACATCTCACTAAACCACCTGGAAGACCCATTATATCTGGCATTGATTCTATGACCAGTAATTTGTCTAAATTTATTGATACACATTCACAACCGCTAGTACAGTCATTACCCTCTTATCTTAAGGACTCTCAACACCTCATTACACTGTTGAAAGACACCACGTGGAGACCTGAATACATATGGTTAACATGTGATGTTTCTTCATTGTATACCAACATACCACATTCCTTTGGCCTCAGGGCTTTAGAACATTATTTAGCAACCTATCCTGATATGCCTGCCATACAACAGTCCTTTTTAAGAAATTGCGCAGAGTTCATCCTACAACACGATGTATTCTCTTTTGCAGAGAATTTTTATCACCAAGCTACAGGGACAGCCATGGGGAGTCCATTTGCACCATCCTACGCTAATTTAACTATGGGATATTTAGAGACACTTAAATTTGATTCTCATAACACATTCAGTGATAATATAATTTTTTACAGAAGATACATAGATGATCTTATTTTTATCTGGAAAGGTGAACAAACAAACATTCCACAATTTATTGACTTCCTTAACAATAATCCAGCTGGGCTTAACTTCACTGCTCTACACCATCCCAACTCTATTGAATTTCTGGATTTGGTCCTGTATGTGGAAGATGACATAATTAAAACCAAAACACACTTTAAAACCGTAGATTCCAATAATTTTATACATTTTAATAGTTTTCATTATCGCCCATGGACTACTAACACACCCTATTGTCAATATCGTAGAATCTTCCGTAACTGCTCCGACCTATCTGTTTGTCACACTCAATCTACCACGCTGACTAAGAAGTTTTCAAAACGTGGATATCCGTTGAAACGTATTAAAGACGCAAAACACAAAGCCATGACAACTACTATTTCACGTACATCAATAAATGACTCCCCCACAAACACCAATTTTCCCAGATTTATCACGGGTTATAGTACTCAACACGGAGAAATCCGGTCCATTTAACAAAAGAGATGGGAAATATTAATGCAGGACCCACACCTCAGATCCACAATACCCAAGAGTCCCCTCCTAACATTTAGAAGGGCTCTGAATCTTCGTGCACTGGTGTCTTCTAGCAAATTTCGATCTGTTTCGTTATCAGATACACCCAGCACCAGCGATCCTACCCCTGGCTCCTTCCCTTGCAACCATACCCGATGCACAGCCTGTCAGTTTGTAAACACTACAAACACCTTCTGTTCCGAAACCACCAATACTATGTTTACGATTAAACAAAACAAAAGTTGCATTTCTCAAAACATAAAATACCTCATAACATGCCCCTGTAAATTACAGTATGTAGGACGTACAACGCAGGTTGCGAGAGAAAGAATTGGAAAACACAAAAGGAATGTTCTTAAACAGTACCCGTCACATAGCGTCTCGAGACACTTCAGCACTCATCACAGTGGTGACCCCCAACACCTAAGCATCACGTTCATAGATCACATACAAGCACAAAATATTTCTGAGGTCATTCGGACCAGAGAGATGTACTGGATCCAAGTATTGAGAACCCTCGCTCCAGAGGGGCTCAACGAAGTTTTAGAGAAAATATATTAATACGAGCTCACTGAGCCTTTTTAGCATAGTCCTCTCTTTTATCCTTTTTATACTTGTCTTTTTCCCCCCTTTTTTTATGCAATTGTATGATTTTTTTAATTTTGATATATGCATCAGATTCACTTATTTACATGTATTTCTGTTTATCCTAATTTTTGTTTTCTATCTAGATGCTTTTATGTGAATGCAGTTAGTATACAAGTGCTGTTATAACCAAGGAGTCATAGCTTTCTCCATTAGCTTTCTCCATTGATTTTCACTATCCAATATAGATCAGGGTCGATGACTTCCATATCCACTAGAGGGCAGTAGAGCCTCGCATTTGACAAAAACAGTGAATTTATAAAATACTAAAAACATCTAAATATTTAATCTAATTATCTAATTCCCCTTTACTTCATATGCATTAACTCTGATATAAATTTATTCATCCCTTATTGATCTAGTTTATATTTTCATTTATATATAGTCTGCTGTGACAGAGGGCGCAGCATTTCTGTGGCTGCGCATGCGCCGTCTGTCCCCTCGACATTTCCACCTTCCTTTGGGCGGATGTGGCTTCATGTACGCATCCGCCCTCACATATACGTACTATGATGCGACATTGCCGCCGCATCCTGTCACCGCTGCCCACAGGCGTAATGGCGTCATGCATACGTTGCAGATGCATACGTTGGTGGCTACGTCACTTCCGCCTCCGGCGCCGGCGCCTGCTCGATCAGAAGTCCGGCGCCTCTTTATACTATAAGAAGCTGACGAGCGGCCTCCTACCCTCATAGAGGCGCTCTGGCTACAGATTGACCTGCACATGGTAAGCCACAAAGGATTTTTTATTCTATTGCACATGCCGCCATGCATGAAGGTATACTGATTTATGTACTTATATTTATATATATTATATATGACATGCAATGGGCACAACTAAACTGATTGAACTTTTTCCACATAGACTGAACTAGGGTCTTTATTGTGAGCCATATACACATATAGTTGCATGTGTATATGGGGATTTGAGTGCCTATATATTTGCTATATGTATGCAAGTTATAATTTCAGTAGGTTGATCCTGATATTATAAAATCACAAGAATACTCCTCTGATGTTGATGATTGTTTGATAATATGCTAATGCATTGAGTACTTTTTAGCACCAATTTTTCCTTTTTTCTTTTTGTTTTTTCTTTTCGCCCCCCTCCCCCCCTTTCTCTTTTCTTGTTTTCTGTTCCAACACCCCCCCCCCCCCTTTGGTTCTTCCCTTCAGTGTTCTCCTTGTTACACTGCCTGATGGAGCGGGATGTTTGCCCGTAAAACGCGTTGCATCACTATTGGAGAATTGTTTTAATAAATTGAATTATAAAATCCTACGGCTACATCAGCCTGGTCATTTTTTATTTGGGGGAGGTGAATCCACCCATTTCCCTGCTTTTAGACGTTTTTTAACCGATTTTATACTTGACTGGCGCCTCTATTACTCCCGTTATTCCATATCTTAGTCCACCCTTGGTGGATGGGTGCATCCCCATTTTTTTCCGATCTATAGAGAGCGACTTTGGCGTCAATTCACCAGAGGTTACCAACCTATTTATCTCTTGGGAGGTAATTTACCTCCTGTGATATCTCCAAATAGCAATTCTCCAGAAGTATAGGGGAAAATATCGACAGAGAGAAATGCAAGAGATAAATGTGAGATAAGTATGAGATAAATAAGTGATAGTTAGTAGTTAGTTTTTCTCCAAATCACAATTCACCAGGGAAGAAAGGGGGTGTGGCCATTTGTTATTTTTTCATCTCTTTATCCCCTGAATGAACCTGGAGATATCGTGGTTTTCACACAGCAGCTGCTGCTGTGGAAGATGGAGCCTTTTGAGCTTACGCTGTTAGGCCTGGTGCACACCAAAAACCGCTAGCAGATCCGCAAAATGCTAGCAGATTTTGAAACGCTTTTTCTTATTTTTCTGTAGCGTTTCAGCTAGCATTTTGCGGTTTTGTGAAGCGTTTTTGGTGTAGTAGATTTCATGTATTGTTACAGTAAAGCTGTTACTGAACAGCTACTGTAACAAAAACCGCCTGGCAAACCGCTCTGAAGTGCCGTTTTTCAGAGCGGTTTGCGTTTTTCCTATACTTAACATTGAGGCAGAAACGCCTCCGCAATCCAAAATCTGCAGCAGCCCGGGAGTATGCGTTTCTACGAAACGCCTCCCGCTCTGGTGTGCACCAGCCCATTGAAATAAATTACCCAAGCGTATCCGCAGCCGCAAGCGGATCGCAAAACGCAGCCGAACCGCTCTGGTGTGCACTAGGCCTTAGAGCTTGCTTCTATTATGAGGAGACGAAGGCGCAGGAGAAGGGTCTGTTTAATCGCCACTCATATTTTTCGTGAGAGAACAGTTCTTGATAATTTTACTGAGACAGAGGTGGTGAAGAAGTTCAGACTCACTCGTGATATGATTTATGATATGATCCGGCAGTAAAAGGTGGGAATACTCTGGTCACGTAGTGGTAAAACTCTGCCTCCTACCCACAATGCTTCACTTTCAAGCTTACAGAGAGGAAAAGTATCCCATGTAAATCATTAATACCGATTACCTAACTCTCTGCTTTCTCACACTTTCCTCATGCATATCTCTCCATTATCCCCTGCTATCGAACATTTTTCTCTCTGTCCTCTCACACTGGTGAATTGACTCCAGAGTGTTAAAATACCTCATGAGATAAACTACCTACCTTTTTTCTCTTAGTAATTCCTCTCTGGTGAATTGACGCCTTTGAGTGGGATCAGGTTACAATTCTCCCCACCTGCTGTATCAGTGGTTGCCTATGTGGTAACCCTGACTTGTGAGTATAACTTTTATTTTTATCATATCCTCCATTTGTTCTAAAATACTACACCAGATTTGGCTCTCAGTCTGTTTCATTTCTGTCTTTCTATTGGTGGGGTCTGATAGCCCCCAATGTGTATTTTTTTGTAAATATTGGATCATAGCCATGGATCGCAGCACTGTATGAGCTAATTATATGGCGGTTTCACCATCTAACATTATCCTAGGGGCGATTGTCGCCTACCAAGCGGAGATATGTGAGCATGATCTCCTGCAAAACAAGCCTCAAGGACCTTACGGCAATCCCTGGGGCTGCCGCCGCGTCCACGCCCATCAGTGTGATGCAGTCGGCAAGTAGTTAAACACCACATTTTCCTCTTCCTTTAGTAAACTCAAAAGCAAGAGATGTCCGGCACTGGAAGACTTGTAAGTTATTTTTTGTTCACTTCAGCTAGTGATCAAAGGTAAGCCAACATCCGTACCAGCCATCAGATGTAATTATAGCTTGTACATATAGCCCTCCATGCAGCCGAAGGCAGTGTGTCCACTACCAGTTGGTTATGCAGTGTTACATGATTCCAAGTACAACGGACTGTTGCTGTTTCGGACGATATCTCCATCCTTTGTCAAGTGGGTAATGCACTGAATTGTGCATCACCACTTCCTTTTATACTCCTCTCCTTCTCTTCCAACCAATCCTTAACCAGGAGGACCTGATGGGGAACTGTGGCAATACAGCCAGGGCCGCCATCAGGGGGGGACAAACAACACTACAGTGACGGGCCCCGAGCTCCCAGGAGGCCCGGGCCCCCCCTCTGATGTGTGGCACCTGTTGTATGTGTCCCCAGGGCCGTTCTGGTCTCTCTCCCCGCCTCTCTGCTCGTAGTTAGAGCAGGCTATAAGAAAATGGCTGCCGATGTCCACAAATGCAGACATCGGTAGCCATTTCTCTGTAGCTTTGCTCTAACTACACTCTAGAGCACCGGCCAACCACAGCTACAACACCAACATTTATTTATGCTCTGCCCCCGACCTCCTGTCAGCAGTGGCAGCCAGCTTCAGGGCGATGCTACACGTGAGTGCAGCGTGCTGGGCACTCATGTCTCTCCCCTCCGCCCCCTGAAGCTGGCCGGCCAATAGACAGGGAGGAAGGCTCTGCTCCATGCCTCTCCTCCTTTCTTCAGCCACAGATGTAGTGTTTACTGCATGTGGCCACGCCCCTAACCCCGCCCACTGCCAGTCATGCCTGGAGTTACCACATCAGGCTAGATAATCTAATGTCATGTAATCTAATGTCAGTACAATTACAGCTGCTCTGTGAGGGCCTCAGAGGTTGTCTAAGAGTATATTGGGAGCAACAACACCGTGAAGTCCAAAGAACACACAAGACAGGTCAGGGATCAAGTTATTGAGAAATTTAAAGCAGGCATAGGCTACAAAAAGATTTCCAAAGCCTTGAACATCCCACAAAGCACTGTTCAAGGGATCATTCAGAAATGGAAGGAGTATGGCACAACTATAAACCTACCAAGACAAGGCCATCCACCTAAACTCACAGGCCGAACAAGGAGAGCGCTGATCAGAAATGCAGTCAAGAGGCCCATGGTGATTCTGGACAAGCTGCAGAGATCTACAGCTCAGGTGGGAGACTCTGTCCATAGGACAACTATTAGTCATGCACTGTACAAAGTTGGCCTTTATGGAAGAGTGGCAAGAAGAAAGGCATTGTTAACAGAAAGCATAAGAAGTCCCATTTGCAGTTTGCCACAAGCCATGTGGGGGACACAGTAAACATGTGGAAGAAGGTGCTCTGGTCAGATGAGAAACTAAAATGGAACTTTTTGGCCAAAATGCAAAACGCTATGTGTGGCGGAAAACTAACACTGCACATCACTAGTGTTGGGCGAACATCTAGATGTTCGGGTTCGGGCCGAACAGGCCGAACATGGCCGCGATGTTCGGGTGTTCGACCCGAACTCAGAACATAATGGAAGTCAATGGGGACCCGAACTTTTGTGCTTTGTAAAGCCTCCTTACATGCTACATACCCCAAATTTACAGGGTATGTGCACCTTGGGAGTGGGTACAAGAGGAAAAAAAAATTAGCAAAAAGAGCTTATAGTTTTTGAGAAAATCGATTTTAAAGTTTCAAAGGGAAAACTGTCTTTTAAATGCGGGAAATGTCTGTTTTCTTTGCACAGGTAACATGCTTTTTGTCGGCATGCAGTCATAAATGTAATACATATAAGAGGTTCCAGGAAAAGGGACCGGTAACGCTAACCCAGCAGCAGCACACGTGATGGAACAGGAGGAGGGTGGCGCAGGAGAAGAAGGCCACGCTTTGAGACACAACAACCCAGGCCTTGCATGAGGACAAGAAGCGTGCGGATAGCAATTTGCATTTTGTCGCCATGCAGTCATAAATGTAATACAGATGAGAGGTTCAATAAACAGGGACCGGAAACGCTAACCCATCACAGATGTTCATTGTTCATGTTACTTGGTTGGGGTCCGGGAGTGTTGCGTAGTCGTTTCCAATCCAGGATTGATTCATTTTAATTTGAGTCAGACGGTCTGCATTTTCTGTGGAGAGGCGGATACGCCGCCGATCTGTGACGATGCCTCCGGCAGCACTGAAACAGCGTTCCGACATAACACTGGCTGCCGGGCAAGCCAGCACCTCTATTGCGTACATTGCCAGTTTGTGCCAGGTGTCTAGCTTCGATACCCAATAGTTGAAGGGTGCAGATGGATTGTTCAACACAGCTACGCCATCTGACATGTAGTCCTTGACCATCTTCTCCAGGCGATCGGTGTTGGAGGTGGATCTGCAGGCTTGCTGTTCTGTGTGCTGCTGCATGGGTGTCAGAAAATTTTCCCACTCCAAGGACACTGCCGATACCATTCCCTTTTGGGCACTAGCTGCGGCTTGTGTTGTTTGCTGCCCTCCTGGTCGTCCTGGGTTTGCGCAAGACAGTCTGTCGGCGTACAACTGGCTAGAGGAGGGGGAGGATGTCAATCTCCTCTCTAAAGTCTCCACAAGGGCCTGCTGGTATTCTTCCATTTTGACCTGTCTGGCTCTTTCTTCAAGCAGTTTTGGAACATTGTGTTTGTACCGTGGATCCAGAAGGGTATAAACCCAGTAATTGGTGTTGTCCAGAATGCGCACAATGCGTGGGTCGCATTCAATGCAGTCCTAGGCCGAAGAGGTCATAGCCTAGGGTCACAAAACCTGTTTATTTGGGCAATTTCAATGGTGGCGAGTCTGACGTACATAAATCGCAGCAATGGCCGTTAGCAACGTCTGAATCTAACGAAATGTCTCATGCAGGTAGAAGACATATTGTTAGACTTGGGCTCCAAAGATGGGTTCCCTACATCTCTGCAAACCAGAGTTACAGGGCTCCAAATTTGGTAAAATCACCCCTAGGCTTTCATTGGGCCTCCTATTTACAGTTCCAAAATCTCACATCTTTTCAAAGGGCAATTACTCAGCAGTGGCAAATTTTCTAGCATTGTAGGGACCCTTAGGGGGAACATGACTGGTGAGTTTCGGGCCCCTAGGCCAAAGAGGTCATAGCCTAGGGTCACAAAAACCTGTTTATTTGGGCTATTTCAATGGTAGTGATGGTGACGTACATAAATCGCAGCAATGGCCGTTAGCAAAGTCTGAATCTCACGAAATGTCTCATGCAGGTAGAAGACATATTGTTAGACTTGGATTCCAAAGATGGGGTCCCTACATCTCTGCAAACCAGAGTTACAGGGGTCCAAAATTGGTAAAATCCCCCATAGGATTTCATTGCCTCCCTATTTCACTTTCCAAAATCTCACATCTTTTCAAAGGGCAATGGCTCAGCAGTACCAAATTTTCTAGCATTGTAGGGACCCTTAGGGGGAACATGACTGGTGAGTTTCGGGCCCCTAGGCCGAAGAGGTCATAGCCTAGGGTCACAAAAACCTGTTTATTTGGGCTATTTCAATGGTAGTGATGGTGGCGTACATAAATCGCAGCAATGGCCGTTAGCAACGTCTGAATCTCACGAAATGTCTCATGCAGGTAGAAGACATATTGTTAGACTTGGATTCCAAAGATGGGGTCCCTACATCTCTGCAAACCAGAGTTACAGGGGTCCAAAATTGGTAAAATACCCCATAGGATTTCATTGCCTCCCTATTTCACTTTCCAAAATCTCACATCTTTTCAAAGGGCAATGGCTCAGCAGTACCAAATTTTCTAGCATTGTAGGGACCCTTAGGGGGAACATGACTGGTGAGTTTCGGGCCCCTAGGCCGAAGAGGTCATAGCCTAGGGTCACAAAAACCTGTTTATTTGGGCTATTTCAATGGTAGTGATGGTGGCGTACATAAATCTGAGCCATGGCCGTTAGCAACGTCTGAATCTCACGAAATGTCTCATGCAGGTAGAAGACATGTTGTTAGACTTGGATTCCAAAGATGGGGTCCCTACATCTCTGCAAACCAGAGTTACAGGGGTCCAAAATTGGTAAAATCCCCCATAGGCTTTCATTGGGCCTCCTATTTACCGTTCCAAAATCTCACACCATTTCAAAGGGCAATGGCTCAGCAGTGGCAAAACTCACCAGTCATGATCCCCCTAAGGGTCCCTACAATGCTAGAAAATTTGGTACTGCTGAGCCATTGCCCTTTGAAAAGATGTGAGATTTTGGAAAGTGAAATAGGGAGGCAATGAAATCCTATGGGGGATTTTACCAATTTTGGACCCCTGTAACTCTGGTTTGCAGAGATGTAGGGACCCCATCTTTGGAATCCAAGTCTAACAATATGTCTTCTACCTGCATGAGACATTTCGTGAGATTCAGACGTTGCTAATAGCCATTGCTGCGATTTATGTACGTCACCATCACTACCATTGAAATAGCCCAAATAAACAGGTTTTTGTGACCCTAGGCTATGACCTCTTCGGCCTAGGGGCCCGAAACTCACCAGTAATGTTCCCCCTAAGGGTCCCTACAATGCTAGAAAATTTGGTACTGCTGAGCCATTGCCCTTTGAAAAGATGTGAGATTTTGGAAAGTGAAATAGGGAGGCAATGAAATCCTATGGGGGATTTTACCAATTTTGGACCCCTGTAACTCTGGTTTGCAGAGATGTAGGGACCCCATCTTTGGAATCCAAGTCTAACAATATGTCTTCTACCTGCATGAGACATTTCGTGAGATTCAGACGTTGCTAACGGCCATTGCTGCGATTTATGTACGTCAGACTCGCCACCATTGAAATTGCCCAAATAAACAGGTTTTGTGACCCTAGGCTATGACCTCTTCGGCCTAGGGGCCCGAAACTCACCAGTCATGTTCCCCCTAAGGGTCCCTACAATGCTAGAAAATTTGGTACTGCTGAGCCATTGCCCTTTGAAAAGATGTGAGATTTTGGAAAGTGAAATAGGGAGGCAATGAAATCCTATGGGGGATTTTACCAATTTTGGAACCCTGTAACTCTGGTTTGCAGAGATGTAGGGACCCCATCTTTGGAATCCAAGTCTAACAATATGTCTTCTACCTGCATGATACATTGCGTGAGATTGAGACTTTGCTAATGGCCATTGCTGCGATTTATGTACGTCACCATCACTACCATTGAAATAGCCCAAATAAACAGGTTTTTGTGACCCTAGGCTATGACCTCTTTGGCCTAGGGGCCCGAAACTCACCAGTCATGTTCCCCCTAAGGGTCCCTACAATGCTAGAAAATTTGCCACTGCTGAGTAATTGCCCTTTGAAAAGATGTGAGATTTTGGAACTGTAAATAGGAGGCCCAATGAAAGCCTATGGGGGATTTTACCAAATTTGGAGCCCTGTAACTCTGGTTTGCAGAGATGTAGGGAACCCATCTTTGGAGCCCAAGTCTAACAATATGTCTTCTACCTGCATGAGACATTTCGTGAGATTCAGACGTTGCTAACGGCCATTGCTGCGGTTTATGTACGTCAGACTCGCCACCATTGAAATTGCCCAAATAAACAGGTTTTGTGACCCTAGGCTATGACCTCTTCGGCCTAGGACTGCATTGAACGCGACCCACGCATTGTGCGCATTCTGGACAACACCAATTACTGGGTTTATACCCTTCTGGATCCACGGTACAAACACAATGTTCCAAAACTGCTTGAAGAAAGAGCCAGACAGGTCAAAATGGAAGAATACCAGCAGGCCCTTGTGGAGAAATAAGAGAGACTAGATTGACATCCTCCCCCTCCTCTAGCCAGTTGTACGCCGACAGACTGACTTCTGCAAACCCAGGACGACCAGGAGGGCAGCAAACAACACAAGCCGCAGCTAGTGCCCAAAAGGGAATGGTATCGGCAGTGTCCTTGGAGTGGGAAAATTTTCTGACACCCATGCAGCAGCACACAGAACAGCAAGCGTGCAGATCCACCTCCAACACCGATCGCCTGGAGAAGATGGTCAAGGACTACATGTCAGATGGCGTAGCTGTGTTGAACAACCCATCTGCACCCTTCAACTATTGGGTATCGAAGCTAGACACCTGGCACAAACTGGCAATGTACGCAATAGAGGTGCTGGCTTGCCCGGCAGCCAGCGTTATGTCGGAACGCTGTTTCAGTGCTGCCGGAGGCATCGTCACAGATCGGCGGCGTATCCGCCTCTCCACAGAAAATGCAGACCGTCTGACTCAAATTAAAATGAATCAATCCTGGATTGGAAACGACTACGCAACACTCCCGGACCCCAACCAAGTAACATGAACAATGAACATCTGTGATGGGTTAGCGTTTCCGGTCCCTGTTTATTGAACCTCTCATCTGTATTACATTTATGACTGCATGGCGACAAAATGCAAATTGCTATCCGCACGCTTCTTGTCCTCATGCAAGGCCTGGGTTGTTGTGTCTCAAAGCGTGGCCTTCTTCTCCTGCGCCACCCTCCTCCTGTTCCATCACGTGTGCTGCTGCTGGGTTAGCGTTACCGGTCCCTTTTCCTGGAACCTCTTATATGTATTGCATTTATGACTGCATGCCGACAAAAAGCATGTTACCTGTGCAAAGAAAACAGACATTTCCCGCATTTAAAAGACAGTTTTCCCTTTGAAACTTTAAAATCGATTTTCTCAAAAACTATAAGCTCTTTTTGCTAATTTTTTTTTCCTCTTGTACCCATTCCCAAGGTGCACATACCCTGTAAATTTGGGGTATGTAGCATATAAGGAGGCTTTACAAAGCATGAAAGTTCGGGTCCCCATTGACTTCCATTATGTTCGGAGTTCGGCCATGTTCGGCCCGAACCCGAACATCTAGATGTTCGCCCAACACTACACGTGACCCGTTCGGCCAATCACAGCGCTAGCCGAACGTTCGGGTAACGTTCGGCCATGTGCTCTTAGTTCGGCCATATGGCCGAACAGTTTGGCCGAACACCATCAGGTGTTCGGCCGAACCCGAACATCACCCGAACAGGGTGATGTTCTGCAGAACCCGAACAGTGGCGAACACTGTTCGCCCAACACTACACATCACTCTGAACACACCATCCCCACTGTCAAATATGGTGGTGGCAGCATCATGCTCGGGGTGCATCTCTTCAGCAGGGACAGGGAAGCTGGTCAGAGTTGATAAGAAGATGGATGGAGCCAAATACAGGGCAAACTTGGAAGAAAACCTCTTGGAGACTGCAAAAGACTTGGGACTGGGGTGAAGGTTCACCTTCCAGCAGGACAATGACCCTAAACATAAAGCCAGGGCAACAATGGAATGGTTTAAAACAACACATATCTATGTGTTAGAATGGCCCAGTCAAAGTCCAGATCTAAATCCAATTGAAAATCTGTGGCAAGGTCTGAAAACTGCTGTTCACTAACGCTGTCCATCTAATCTGACTGAGCTGGAGCTGTTTTGCAAAGAAGAATGGGCAAGGATTTCAGTCTCTAGATGTGCAAAGCTGGTAGAGACATACCCTAAAAGACTGTAATTGCAGCAAAAGGTGGTTCTACAAAGTATTGACTCAGGGGGCTGAATAATTATGCACACCCCACTTTGCAGTTATTTATTTGTAAAAAATGTTTGGAATGATGTATGATTTTCGATCCACTTCTCACATGTACATCACTTTGTATTGGTCTTTCACGTGGAATTACAATAAAATTGATGCATGTTTGTGGCAGTAATGTGACAAAATGTGGAAAACTTCAAGGGGGCCCAATACTTTTGCAACTCACTGTACATATATACACATAATACACCTCTCGTGTGTGGTATATTTTAAAGCAGGGAATTGCACACAGGGCAACATCACAATCGGGGCAGTAGAATCATGACTCTTTCCTGATTGTTTTCCCCTTCTCACTGGTCTTGCTGCAACATACAGCACATGTCCTGGTTTGGGCATTTTTTGGGAGGAGTTGGTGGAATGTATTCCTTAAAATGATGGCCAGTGAGGCTCTCCAGGTTTACCACACAGGGGGCATGGCGCCCAACTCTGGCATCTGCTGCAGTCTGGTACTTCAGACAGATGCATTCGCACAGTTTCCAGATGAAGTCAGTGTGCGTCACTGGCCTGTCACTTCGCTGCTTGTGGAGAATGTAGGTGTTCCAGATGCTTTGCTCCAGGAGATGGTGGGAAATCTTTTTGTAATATTTTTTCTGTTGTTTCCTTAAGGCAGGATAAAAAGTGACTGCCTGGTCAGCTCTGCCCATGCCACCCATGTTGATGTTGTAGTCCACCACAGTTTTTCAATGTCTTTTCCTCCTCTCGTTCTGATGGGGACAGTGGAGGTGTCGTAAACTGTGGAGAGGAGACAATTCTCTTTTTTGTCCCGCCACCGGAGAGCTCAAATTTTCCCCTTCTGCCAAGCAGCTATCTCCCCAGTCTTCAACTTCTGCTTGGCAAAGGCCGATGGCATCTACCGCCTGTTAGGCCTAACGGTGCAGTAGGTGTCAATCTTATGCTTTATAAGAATCTCAGACAGTTCAGAGGAGGTATAGAAATTGTCCGTGGGGACACAATAGCCTTTGTCCACTAAAGGCTCCAGAAGGGACAGTACAGACAATGTTGCCACTCCATAGTTGCTAAACCTGGGGCAAAATTTGGTGCCTTTTTCCCGTATATAATATAGTGTTCCAAATGTGTCTGGTACCTGACTCACACAGCGTGTATGACTTGATCCCAAAGCTGGCCCGCTTGGAAGCTATGTATTGAAGCCACCTCAGTCTCCCCTTATAGGCCATAAGGATCTCATCCATGCTGATGTCCCTCTGTGGCACATAAGTGGTCCTGATGTTTTCAACTACCATCTGGTAGACCTCCCAGATCTTCTTTAGTTTTGGATCAGGGTGGGTGGACTCTTCAAAGGTGTCATTGTTGGCAAAGTGTAGCAATTTCATTATGAGGGAAAACCGGTGCTCAGACATCACCGTTCCAAAGAAAGGGGTCACAATTATTTTATTGGTGGTCCAGTACCATTTCTGCAGGGGCTTCCCCACCACTCCCTGCAGAATAATAGGGCCCAAGAACAACCAGATATCTGCTTTGGTTACCGGCTCCCATGTCCTGCTCCTTGAAAAGCGCCCTTGTGGAGCAGCCAGTTGTTGGGTGGCATAGCAGTTAGTCTCCTCCACTATCTTTTCAATAACCACGTCCAAGAAGAAGAGCTGCAGGTAAGCCGGGGGTTGCACTTGCACACATTCTTCCGGCCAGGCTCCCCAGTAAAAGGAAAACATTGGGGTGGTGGAGAAACCTGAGAAAGGTCAATGGGGCACCTAACCCGAACATCACTGACCTAGGTGGTGATGGAGTCACTGTTATTGTCGCTGTCAGATGAAAGATCCCCAGGTGCGTCACTGTCACTAGAGTCCACCAGTGACTGAAGATCACTGTCCTCCAACTCCACCAGCTCTTCTGCAGTTAGATGGATTCTAGAGGATGACGCCATAGTAAATGACAGGCAGGCAGAGGTCGGTGCAAACGGCAGGTAGAGAGTTGTCAAATAAAGGCAGAGGTCAGTACAGGCAGCAGGAAAAGAGTAGTCAAAGTCCAGGCAAAAATGGCTACAAGTAATCAATCAAAATCCAGGCAGAAGGCAGTGAGTATAGTCAAAGTCCAGGCAAAAATCAGCAACAGGTAATCAATCAAAATCCAGGCAGAAGGCAGAGAGAATAGTCAAAGTCCAGGCAAAAATCAGCAACAGGTAGGCAGAAAAATCAGATCAGAAGCACTTAAAGATCAGAGATCACACAGATCACAGCCAGCTCAGCAAAAGGCAACATTGCACTGGATACAGATCCCCTTGTATCCAATATAATGAAAATTTGACCCAATCAGAAGCTTTTATTTTGTTTTCAACGTCCCTCCCCTGAGACCCCACGTCACCCCCCGACGTAATGCCGCACCGCCGCATTGCCACCCTCGGCAAACCTAATTGGCCGCCGGGTCCCTGGAAGATCAAAGTGGCTATGGGGATTCCGGCGGCCGGGGGAAGAAGCCTGGGCCCCGCTGACGAGTGCCGATTGCACGCGGGACCCAGGAACGCAGAGGGAGCAGCAATTTGAGCCAGCCCAAGCTGAGCTCGGGCTTACCGCTCCTGGCATGTGTAACTCAGCCCGAGATCAGCTCGGGAATACCGCCAGGGGTGGTTAAAGTGCTTAGGTTGCTTTAAGATCCAGTAAAACTGAATAACTTGAGACAATAGGGACCAGGGCCAGATTTACCAGAAGGCACTGTAGGCATGTACCTATAAGCACCATGATGTTGCGAACATTTCCCTCCTTCTCTACGCAGAGTTCAGAGCAGAGTGTAAATGAGAGGTTACTCACCCAGCTCTAGACATCCCACTGAGGAGATCTCCCTTCAGTCAGGGGCGGGGTATCTCTAGCTAATAATGCTGAGGTTCCTCTAGCTACCTAATTCTTGGGGGCACCTCTAACTATGTAATATTGAGGGTACTTTTGGCTACATAATACTAAGGGGCACCTGTAGCTGTCTATGACGAGCAATGGAAGTAAGGGAGAAGTGACGGCTGGGGCAGCCAGCACACTTGCTGTGTAGTTTGGTGGGGGTCTGTAGGTTCATGGAGAGAAAAGTCTAAGGTGCCAGGACATCTGTGCCTATAGGCTTCTGTGAGGTTAATCCGGGCCTGAGAGGGAGCTCTCAGTCCAGCTAGTTTTCTATAAACCCAGCTATCTACCAATTGCACAGTACAGACTCAAGCTCAACTCTTGATGATAAGCACTTGAGAAAGGGCCTAAACCCAAGATGGTGTGCTAGTTGGACTATGTAGTCAGTATTTCTTTGCTAATGAAGCATAAAGGAAAATATCCTAAAGAGTTGTGCTCCAATCTTCTTTGTGCAATTGACCTGCGAAGTAGGTCATTTTCGCAGGGGACAGTATAATAGAGGTCACTGTGAAAAAGGATGGTGTAGTGATTAACACAACATGCCAAAAGGATATTGTTGGTGCCACATATCCAGCAGTCATGTGGGTTAAGCCGGTGTCAAGGCCAATCTCCTAGAGGGCTCCGTACACTAAAGCTGGATGCAACTTCATCCTACACATTCAACACATCCTACACATACAGCCTGATTGAGCAACTACCATTTGTTGCTGTGGATTGTTTGGTGTGTGCAGAGGCACAGTGGGGATCTGCTGGTAGTAGCCCCCCCCCCCCCCCCCATGTCAGACCGCACCCTTCCAGGTTAGGGGCTTATGGTCCTGTGGGTGACCTCAGGTAAGTTTGCTCTTAGGCTTTTTATCCTATATTAGACATGTGTGATATAGGATCCCCCCACCGTCCACATATTAGTGTTAGATTGCCTTTGTGTCACTCTTTGGTTGACAGGCATCATTTTCACTTTTATTGTCATGATCAATGATCACAATCTATATTTTTTAGTTATAGTCATGCTTTAAGTGAATGTATTATTTAATTAGCATGCCATAAACAAACTCAAGAAGACAAGTTACACGTGCCACTTATGTCCTTTGAAGCTAATTAGAGACCAGCATACTTTATACACTCGGGAGATGGATACAGAAGTGTCTCTATCCCTCGGGAATTTGCTCTCTCCTTCCCTCCGGCTATAAATTGCCCCGGCACTTAGGAAAGTGCGTTGCTTTGAGGCCTCACAGATGAATTAATCTATAACTCTAAATCAGTTTCAGCTCATCTTCATATCCCCCAAGATAGACACTCTGTAAGTAGAATTTAGAAATACAAAGGAAGAGGAAATGTTGTATCTACTTTATTCAATTCCAAATTGTATTTTATTTTCTTTATAATTAAACAAGTGGGTTATGTTTTGACCCACAACTGTTTAAGTTTGTTCAGTATTATAAATAAACACAAAGATAGCTAGTAAAATGTATGAGGAAGCTCCGTTTTTATTTTGCACTGTCTCAGCATTGATCAAAAAGTGATTTGAAGGAGAACGCTTTGAAGTTTCACTGGACCAATGTCTGAAAAAATAACTGCTTGTCCCCCTGAAATGTTTGTCCTTATCAAAGCTTTCATTGTTGCAGAGTTGATTTGCTAATGGAACAAGTACAATGTCTTGGTCCTGAGGGCTACAATTCTTGAAGAAAAAGCAGTAGTCCCCAGGCTCAACCACAAACTTTTGGTACCAGGGAGTCAACCAGTGTAGCACCCCGATCCACCAGAGGTGCAGGAAGGTGTGGAGATATATTGAGGTGCTGATGATATTAAGGATATATTGAGGTGCTGATGATATTAAGGATAACAGGAACATATTTCCTTCATTTTTTTTGACTATCATATGGGATTGTCTGTTAGCCAGTCTTCCTGGAATTCTGTTTAAAGTGAAAATTACCTATCATTGTCTGCTTCTAATTAGGAAACCCTTAATTAGTTGCTGTGAAGCCTATACAGGTGATCAGACCATGTTGTCTGAATAATGTCTCCGAGGTGTATTGTGTTTGGGAGCAATTGTCACCTATCACACAGGACATCCTGCTGCAATGTGAAAGCCTTAATCAATTGTCACCTGTAACCTGGGGAGATTGGAAGTGAAGGAAGTCTTTTGTTTTGTGTGTGTGCTATAGTACCCTTTTCATGTATGTGGATCTCTGGAAATCCCATTTATGTCTGAGAACGGAGACAGGAAAACGCCTTAATCAAGTTTTCACCTGGAGTTGAAAGCCTAACTTCACAATCTTTGATGTATAGTAGACTTTTACCTGGAAATGGAATATGTCTGAGATTTAATTAAAACCTAGTTCCTCCCCTCCCCAAGTAAGTTGCAGCCTCCAGGCGTAGCTCAGAGTATAAAAAGCAGAGGCAAATGCCTAGTGACCATCTGCTCTGGGAGTTAGCGCATAGCTAGAGTCGATCTCGACTTCCGGTCGAACAAGCGGCATGCTCCTGCCGACAACTTTGAGACCTTCAAGTTGGTAACGTTTTTTTTAATCCCCATTTTTATTTTACGCAAATATCCGTGTGTGTTATCTTTGTAACTTTTATCTTGTAACTATTTTTACTTTGTCTTTTTGTAATCTTTTTGTATATATTAAGTTCTGCATTGTTCTATGTTTTTCTAGAATATTAAATTATTATTTAATAAGTTTGACTTCTGCCGTACTAAACTAACACTCATAGCCTAGAAGAGACTGAAGTGTAACCGTGTATAAGTTCATGCCTAATTGTACGCTTGAGCAACACTACCGTATGAAATTGTAATTGCATTGTGTGTGGGGGCGTTTGTCATACGTTGGCCTAAGCGCGCAGCTGACCCAACGTACGAACAACGCCAGTGCGAGTAGCGACAGCAGAGTGGCTAACAGTATCGTTCGGAACGACTGTTAGTGGGTCTTTGCTTCACGACAGTGTAAGATTGCAACTGTGTGTGTGTGTGGGTGCGTGGCGTTCCCGTATTTGGCCTAAGCGCAAAGCTGACCCAAATACGAAAACGCAGATTGCGTATTGAGCACTCGATAGCTGAGTGAACGTGTCTAGCAACGCTAGTGGTGGCAGTGGGAAGTGTTTGAGGGGTTCCAGCCTTGTTTGTAGCTTAAATAAGGCTGTTCCCCGCTTAATCTGGTCAAACCCACAGTCGGGAACCGTATACGCAGGCGTGCCGCGGGCCGGTTCCTGACATAATTGGCTGGCGGTGGTGGCATCGTTTAGTACATTAGTACGCAGTTTAGCTCGCTATTCTGAGTACTAAAGGCTGGAAGCTTGCTAGAAGCAACTAGCCTACAGAAGTCTACTCAGTGCAGAATCTATATACGTTTTTTTTTTTTTGTTCAAAGATACACACTTGGTGTTTGCTTTCCCTCCCCCCTTTTTTTTTTCTTTTTATTTTGTGCAACACGATGGCTCAGAAAGCATCCAGCTATGCAAGGCAAAACAAAGAGATACTACTCAACCTGTGTGAGCACAAAGGCATCGAGACGGTGAGCGGCCAGACTAAGGAGCAGTTAGTTCGTGCGCTCGAGGAGCATGATGAGGCAGAACGAGCCCGTGCTTCAACGTCAGCAGATGCAGCTCACGACACGCCAGAGGAGGAATCGCTCCCGCCACAGGATGCGAGTGGAGATGATGTCCTGGATGATCCACCTAACACGGAGATGACATCTCTGGAAGCCGACCTACAGCTACTAGGTTCGGCTGAGCCCGAACTGCGCCTAAAGCTGATTCTGGAACATCGGCAAGCAGAGAGGGAAATACGACAAGCAGAGAGGGAAATACGACAAGCAGAGAGGGAACAAGCTGCCCAGCGACTCCAGGCCGAGAGGGACAGACTCCGGGCAGAGGAGGGAAGAGCTGAACGGCAACACCAGCTGGAGCTGGCGAAACTTCAGCAGCAGAACCGGTCTGCAGGACCCGCAGAACGCGAAGGTGAGCGAGTCCACAGAATCCCCCTGGATAAGTTCCCCGCTATGGACAAGGACTCTGACATAGACACTTGCCTACAGGGGTTTGAAAGGACTTGTCGGCAGTATGGGGTGCCCCATGAGCAGTGGGCAAGATACCTCACACCAGGGCTGAGAGGCAAGGCCCTGGAGGCGTTTGTGAGTCTCCCCCAGGAGGAAGAAACAGACTTTGAGGCAATTAAGAAAGCCATCATTGCACGATACCACCTCACGCCAGAGGTGTATCGCAAACGTTTCAGGACAGTGCAGCGAGGTCCTAATGACAGCTACCTGGATCATGCTTGCACCCTGCGCACTGCCTTCCAGCAGTGGCTAAAAGGACTGTCAGTTAAAACCTTGGATGCCCTGCAGGAGCTGATGATAAAAGACCAGTTCCTACACACCTGTCCTGTTGAGGTCCGGCTGTTTGTGCTGGATCGAGAACCAAAGACAGTGGATGAGGCTGCGGAAATGGCCGATGCCTACACCGCCCATAGAGCACCTGAGTCCCGGAGGACTACTACGCCCAGCTGGAGAGGAGAACAGATTGCTAAACCTGTTTCACCCAGCACCCAGAGGAGGCAAGCACCGCTGTCTCCTGGATTCAAGCAACCTGACACTCGGAAATGCTTTGTATGTGACAGGGTGGGTCATATCAGCACGACTTGCCCAGAGAGGAAGAGGGAGGCCCCAAAATCCAGTGAGGCCTCAAACCCCAGTGAAGTCCCAACGGCTTTGTGTGCTACCAGGAATGCTACTGGCTATGCAGAGAATCTGCAGCTTGTCACGGTTGGGGGTACAATTGCCACTGGGCTGAGGGACACTGGTGCAGAAGTGACTCTCATACATCCCCAGCTCGTGAACCCGGAGCAGTACATACCTGGGAAAATGATTGCTGTCCGAGGAATTGGGGGTGTCACCCCAGCCATACCCACCGCCTTGGTCCACCTGAATTGGGGGGCCGGCAGCGGATTGAAAGAAGTTGGGGTAACCGACAAAATCCCCACCAACGTTTTGCTGGGTACTGACCTGGGACGGTTAGTGGCCCGGTATGAGCCTACTCCAAACCCCGTGGAGCCTGCATCCCCAGCAGGAGTTCAGGACTCTTGCAAGGTACTGTCTGATAATGCTGTGCAAATGGGGAGTGCTGGTGAGGCCCCAGGGGCTATGGACTGTGTGCTAGGAGCCAGCCCTAGTGAGTCTCCAGTGCCTAGGCCTGGAGTGGGACATATTGATACAAAGAATGCAGAAATTGATAATGTCATTCATGATGCACGGACTATCGAGGCGATCGATGCCAGAACTGTTGATGCTACTTGTGAAGTGCTGAGTAGCAATGTGTGTAAAGATACAGATAATGTTGATGTTTTATGTGATGTCCCAAATGACAATATATGTAGGGCTGATAATGCTGATGTCATATGTGTTGTGCTACGTAATGCTGTGTGTCATGTGGACACTCCGTCAGCTGCAGGAGGAACCAGCGGCGCTCGCTGGGCTGCAGCAGGTGGACTGTCCACTGAAGGGGCAGATGGCACCAGGCCAGATCCTTCCCCTTCAGATGGGTTCAAGACCAAAGGTGATGTGGTTTATGATATGTGTAAGGTGGGCGCTCCCTCGGCTGCCGTGGTAACCCGCAGCGCTAGCGAGTCTACAGCAGAGGGACTGTCCACTGAAGTGGCAAATGTTGCTGGGTCAGCCACATCCAATCCGGAACCTGGCCTGCAGGGCCCAGGAGCCTCTCCGTCTGCAGCCTTCCTGGAATGTGTGACAGGCAGCACTGAGCTCTCTGGGGCTGTTCGATTTGACAGCAGCCTGGAAGAGCTCAGGGGGCTAGCCAGCAGGTCACCAGCTGGGAGGGGCGGGCTGAGAGGGTCCTGGGAAGTTATTCCCTCGGAGCTGTCCGAAGGGGAAGAGGCAGACCAGCAGATAATCGATCCCCAAAGGGACCGAGAGATAGCTCCTGCCACTATAGAGAAAGTGCCTGTAGCGACGGTTGGAACCCTCCCCCAGCTGCAGCACTGTCTCTATGGTCGCCAATTCACGGTTGTCACTGACTCACATTCCCCTGGTTGGTTACGTCAGGTTGCCAAGGGCAATGACACATTGCAGCAACCTGACCTAGCTTTCCATTCGTGTAGCTTGGAGCTAACTGACAGGTGGGGAACCCTCCTGAGGATGCTAAAGGGTTACCCCACCCGGCCAGGCCGTCAATGTAGGCTTTGGCAGGATGATTCGTTAGAACCACCTGCCAGTGCCATCTGGAAGGGGAGCAATCATGGGAATGCTGATGGACTGTCCGGTCAAGCAGAACCAACAATGTAGGTGCTGGCAGGATAATCTGGGAAGATTATCTGCCTTGCACCAAGTTAACGGCGGAGGTGTGGAGATATATTGAGGTGCTGATGATATTAAGGATATATTGAGGTGCTGATGATATTAAGGATAACAGGAACATCTTTCCTTCATTTTTTGTGACTATCATATGGGATTGTCTGTTAGCCAGTCTTCCTGGAATTCTGTATAAAGTGAAAATTACCTATCACTGTCTGCTTCTAATTAGGAAACCCTTAATTAGTTGCTGTGAAGCCTATACAGGTGGTCAGACCATGTTGTCTGAATAATGTCTCCGAGGTGTATTGTGTTTGGGAGCAATTGTCACCTATCACACAGGACATCCTGCTGCAATGTGAAAGCCTTAATCAATTGTCACCTGTAACCTGGGGAGATTGGAAGTGAAGGAAGTCTTTTGTTTTGTGTGTGTGCTATAGTACCCTTTTCATGTATGTGGATCTCTGGAAATCCCATTTATGTCTGAGAACGGAGACAGGAAAACGCCTTAATCAAGTTTTCACCTGGAGTTGAAAGCCTAACTTCACAATCTTTGATGTATAGTAGACTTTTACCTGGAAATGGAATATGTCTGAGATTTAATTAAAACCTAGTTCCTCCCCTCCCCAAGTAAGTTGCAGCCTCCAGGCGTAGCTCAGAGTATAAAAAGCAGAGGCAAATGCCTAGTGACCATCTGCTCTGGGAGTTAGCGCATAGCTAGAGTCGATCTCGACTTCCGGTCGAACAAGCGGCATGCTCCTGCCGACAACTTTGAGACCTTCAAGTTGGTAACGTTTTTTTTAATCCCCATTTTTATTTTACGCAAATATCCGTGTGTGTTATCTTTGTAACTTTTATCTTGTAACTATTTTTACTTTGTCTTTTTGTAATCTTTTTGTATATATTAAGTTCTGCATTGTTCTATGTTTTTCTAGAATATTAAATTATTATTTAATAAGTTTGACTTCTGCCGTACTAAACTAACACTCATAGCCTAGAAGAGACTGAAGTGTAACCGTGTATAAGTTCATGCCTAATTGTACGCTTGAGCAACACTACCGTATGAAATTGTAATTGCATTGTGTGTGGGGGCGTTTGTCATACGTTGGCCTAAGCGCGCAGCTGACCCAACGTACGAACAACGCCAGTGCGAGTAGCGACAGAAGAGTGGCTAACAGTATCGTTCGGAACGACTGTTAGTGGGTCTTTGCTTAACGACAGTGTAAGATTGCAACTGTGTGTGTGTGTGTGTGTGGGTGCGTGGCGTTCCCGTATTTGGCCTAAGCACAAAGCTGACCCAAATACGAAAACGCAGATTGCGTATTGAGCACTCGATAGCTGAGTGAACGTGTCTAGCAACGCTAGTGGTGGCAGTGGGAAGTGTTTGAGGGGTTCCAGCCTTGTTTGTAGCTTAAATAAGGCTGTTCCCCGCTTAATCTGGTCAAACCCGCAGTCGGGAACCGTATACGCAGGCGTGCCGCGGGCCGGTTCCTGACAGAAGGCAACACAGAAAAAAGATCACTGGGTCTCGGCCTGGATTTTGCATTTATAGCTTTGGCTTTATTGGCACCATAGTGGCAGACTGCCACTATGGTGCTAAAAAAGCTAAAGCTATAATTGCAAAATCCAGGTCGAGACCCGTGATCTTTTTTTCTTTCTGGGCTACAATTCTTGATACATCCCATGCATGAACAAGGAGAGATTTATTATTATTATTATTATTTTTATTATTATTATTATTATTTTGCTTCCAGGACACCTTTCGTGTTTTTCTTCTTCCATGTACAGCAGCCCACCTCCAATTCCATATTTATTTCCCCTCTTCATATATGACATTTATGTACAGCAGCACCTCTCTTTTATGTACAGGTCCCTTATGCAGCCCCTCCTGCCCTCTATGTGTTGCTTTCCATTTGCAGCCTCCCTTTTACACTTGCAGCCTTCTCTTTTATGTGCTATAACTTCTTTTACAATGGATTCCTTATAGAGGATCCACCCAAGACCAGAGCCTTTGTGGTCTTAACAAAAATTCTGCCACATTGCCTGACACAGACAAGACACAGAAAATTTACATTGTGCTTTTTTTCCCAGCAGACTCAAAGTGCAAGAGCTGCAGCAACTAGGGTGCTCTCTGTAGACAGTGGCAGTGTTTGAGAGTCTTGGCCAAGGTCTCCTAACTGAAAAACCTAATAGAGGATTCATCCAAGACCAGAGCCTTTTGTGGTTTTTCTAAAAAATCAGCCACAGCGCATGAGAGTTGAACTATCCAGTATCACATCATGAGACACAGTGAAGGTCTCTGCCTTTATGTCCTAGTCCTTCCTTATTTCTAAAACTCAATATAGAGAAAAAAAAAGTTTTTTTCACCCCTAGAATTACCTCCCTTAACTGATAACAGTCAAATTTGTCAATGCTGCAATAATTCCAGTCTCTCTATCACGGCATCAGGATTTGTGTCTCATATTGCCTAGTTGAAGAGGGTCTGTTTTAAACATTCGGGATGCCAGAGCTCACCTAGTGGTCCAGGATAGAGAAGAACCATGGAAAGCAATCATGTGGTTGTGAACTTGATTTCTAAAAAATATTTTTTTTCCAAGTCTCCCACTTACAAGTAGAATTTTTGTACTGAAATTTTTGTGAAGAGATGGAGAGACACTTTGAGGCAATTTACCATGAATGTAAAACACAATGATGAATAAACCTGAGTTGGAATTTACCTGCACTACAGTAGTTCTCAAATGGCTCAGAAGTTATTATATTTTTAGTTGTATTCTCTTGACTTTCCATTCTGGTTTCTGGTTACATATCTTGATGCTGAGGACTTGTTATCTACTCAGTTTCCTGTTCCTCCGTGTCTTTGTAACTCTTTTTCTTTTTCTTTTTTCAGGCACCTGATACTTAAGCTAAAAATTCATATTTTGTATTTACCAACATTTACGGAAGATCTGGGTTGTCAAGTGTGCACATTCACGTGCATGAAGTGTAAAATGTAAAATTAAGGAAAACTCTAGAGGAGCTCTGTTATTGCATACAGTACTTATCCTCTCCACTTGTGTCATCCATTACTGCAGTTTACTGAGTGGGCTCTTCAAGTAAATCTTTATTGATGATCAAAAAGTATACATAGTTGAAACCACAAAAGAGCTAAACAACTGAAATATGATCATTTTTCCTGCACCATAAGACATAACTTATAAACAATGATCTTGGATGAAATCTTTCTCCAGTTTTGATTAATATTGTTCTTTCTACAAATTATGTGTGAGGCCAATCAGACACAAGTCACACAGATTTATTTACTTGGGTTCCAAGATTTATACAAATTCAAATTTATATTTTTTGTTGGGTTTTTTTTATGTTATATGTTGGTACTCAGTGGTAACCTTCTAATTTTCACCTTGGTGACCACTACAGATCATCTTAAAATCCCGATGTTCATTTTTTTGAAACACTTGGCTATCGCAGATGTCCTTCTGACGACTACTGTAGTTCCCTTGATGCTGCACATTATATTGGTTGATGAAGGTTCCCTCACATTTATTGGTTGCATTGCCCAGCTGTATTGCTTTGGCATATTTGGATGTGTTCAAACTTTTCTCATTGCTGCTATGTCCTATGATCGATATTTGGCTATTTGTATACCATTGCGCTATGCCTCCCTTATGAACATTCACATTTGTCTCCAACTTTTTATTGGATCGTGGCTCTTAGTTGTCCTGCTAATATCAAGTGAAGTATTTGTGTTGTGTCAGTTTCACTTCTGTGGGCTTAATTATATCGACCATTTCTTCTGTGATTTTGGGCCAATTGTAGAACTAGCTACATCAGTCAAATTTAATTTCATGATACAAGACATCACAACTTCTGTATTTGTGATTGCTTGTCCATTTGCATTCATAGTCATAACCTATGGCTGTATCTCGTTTGCCATTATGAAGATATCTTCTGCTAATGGGCGAAGAAAGGCCTTCTCCACTTGTAGCTCCCACCTGACCACAGTTTGCACTTATTATGGGACTTTAATCACTGTTTACATAGTTCCAACTGACTACAGCTCAGCGAAGACAAATAAATACATGTCTTTGTTGTACCTTGTGGTGACCCCAGTAATGAATCCCATCATCTACAGCCTAAGGAATAAAGAAATAAAGAGGACTTTGCTTAAACTGCTCAAACGTTCTTTATAAGATTTATTAGTCTGATTTACATGCCACTTTGGCTTCGTACGTCTACATTTCTGATCTTTACATTTTGCTGTTCATGTGAACCAGAAGTAAGTACTCTATGCTGAATGCCTAAAATGCTTTGCAAGAATATGTTTTGGAGTACATATGAATACGCGGAATGACAATTAGACAAGTTTAGGCAAAAGTTAATAAAAATTAACTCCATTTACAGCTTTTTTTGTAGGAATGATTTGGTGAAACACGGATAAGGAAATATGATGCTGTTTTAATAGCTTTGAACATTGGGGAAATTTACACTTTTACATGACTTGTTAAAATCCAGCTCATCCCTTGTCCTGGGATGGTCCCATTTCTTGTCCCAACAGACAAAGCCACCTTTGCAAAAATAAAAACATTCTTGAAAATGTGTTTTCTTGTTCCGTTAACGCCTATGCATTTGTTTAAAGTACATTTGTTCATGCCCATATATTGTTCGGGAATATAGTCATTTATGTAAAAAAAAGTAACATTTTCACAAAATGTATGGCAAACAAAAATGGCCATATTTGCCCATCACTGCCCAGTACTTTACATTCCTAGACCAATAAATATGCCTGCATCAGAGTGAAGGTGAAATATAAAAATGACATGTGGGCTTGAGGAAAAAAAAACAAAAACCTTCTTTCGTAACTTTGGCCAGTTCTATTTGAAGTGTGTGTGTTTTATGAGTCTTTACTTTTTATTTCAGTGTCCTTACTATCAGTCTATCCACCATAAAGGAAATGTGAAGTGAAGCACAAATAAAAAAAAAACAGATACTTACCTATGGAGTGGGAAGGCCCTGGATATTCTTAAAGCACAATTGTGCCACAGAGACTGTGTACAACAAAGACTGTGCATACAGTTGCTGTTGAATGATTTTATGGGGATGTATGTGTGTCTTTTGGAGGTAGGAAGTAAGTCTGCTCCAAGAAGTTTCAGCATGTAGGATAGCAGCCTACCATGTGGTAGGCCTGTGTTCAAATCCTGGGCCTGGCCAATATATGTGAGTTGGCTTTTAAAATCTTACAAATCCATAAGCAAGCTCAATTTTCTCTTGGATATATCATACGGGTACATGCTAGGCTGGCTTCAGCATGTGGTGGTATAGTGGTGAAGAGAGCTTTCTGTTGGTGGAATAACAATAATATTTATATAGCGCTTTTCTCCCTGGGGACTCAAAGCGCTGTGACCCTGCATTATGCAGTCTCAAAGGCTCGGGAAAAGAGGTGAGTTTTTAGCCTTTTTTTAAAGCTGTCCAGAGAAGGAGCCTCTCGTACTGATTGTGGAAGTGAGTTCCATAGAGTAGGGGCTGCGTAGGAAAAGGCCCGAGCACCAAATATTAAGTGTATCCTGGGAATAACCAGCTTCATCTTGTTGGCAGAGCGGAGGGTGCGTGAAGGGGCATAAAGTTCCAATAGATCCGCTATGTATTTGGGTCCCATGTGGTGTAGAGCCTTGAATGTCAGCAGGCAGATCTTAAAATTGATTCTCCATTTTACTGGCAACCAGTGAAGAGTTTGCAGTACTGGGGTGATGTGTGAGCTGCGGGGGGCATTGGCTAGGAGTCTGGCTGCAGCATTCTGTACTAGCTGTAAGGGGCGCAGAGCCTTATCTGTAGATCCGATGAACAGGGCGTTGCAGTAGTCTAGGCGGGAGGATACAAATGCGTGAACCAGGGCAGGTAGGTCTTCAGCTGGGATAAGTTGTTTGATTTTCGCTATATTTCTTAGATGGAAGAAGGAAGACTTGACGACAGCTGATACCTGCTGTCTGAGTTTTAGATTTCCATCCAGGATCACCCCAAGGTTTCGCACAGAGTCTTTATACTGTACAGTATCTCCCCCAATTGCTAGTTTGAGGTGGTGAGCGTTTTGAACTTTATCCATCATGTGTGGACCACCTACCACCAACACCTCTGTTTTGTCAGAGTTCAGCCTCAGCCAGCTGGTGTTCATCCAATTTTGTAAATCCACTAGACACGCATTTATGGATGCTGATGGGTCTTGGGTGCCAGGCTTGAAGGACAGATACAGTTGTGTGTCATCTGCATAACAATGGTATCCTAGGCCATAGTTCTGGATTATTTTGCCCAGTGGGAGCATATAGGCTGCAAAGAGTAATGGTGATAGTACAGAACCCTGTGGAACTCCATAGGCAAGTGGCACTGGATTAGAGTAGTGTGTGCCCAGACATACTTGCTGTGTCCTGCCAGATAGGAAGGTCTGAAACCATCTAAGAACAGTACCCCTTAGGCCACAGTAATTCTTCAGTCGCTGGATAAGAATTTCATGATCCACAGTATCAAATGCTGCTGACAAGTCAAGAAGAATCAGAATTGAGCAATCACCCTTGTCCCTTGCAGTAAGTAGATCATTCATTACTCGGACTAATGCTGTTTCAGTGCTGTGCCTTTTCCTGAATCCTGACTGAAAAGTATCAAAGATGTTGTTATCTGTAAGCCTGGCTTCTAGCTGGTTGGCGACTGCTTTCTCGATAACTTTTGATAGGAATGGTAAGTTCGCCACAGATCTGTAGTTGGTTACAGAATCAGGATCTAGTGATGGTTTCTTCAGCAGGGGTTTTATGATTGCTTTCTTTAGTTCTTCTGGGAAAAGACCACTTTGCAAGGAGCACTGAGTGATTTTGTGAAGTGCTGGCCTGATCAGCTCTGGGCACTGCATTAAGGATCCAGTTGGGCCAGGATCCAGGTCCCAGGTAGTGGGGCGGATACTTTGAATGAGAATTCCAAAATCTTCTACACTTAGAGTGTCAAAGACTTGCCATGGTGGTACGGTAGTAGGCATATGCAACGTCCAGTGGTCAATTGATGTAGTTGGTGTAATGCTGGCACGGATGGTAGACACCTTGTTTGTGAAGAAGGCAGAGAATTCTTCACACCTTTCCCTGGAGTATGTGGTTGGGGCTTTTAGGCAGGAAGGATTGCAGACTGATTCCACTGTGTGCAGGGGCGCCTCTGGCCATTTTGTCACTACAGGCGAGAAAGCTTGTGGCGCCTCCCCCCCCCCCCCCCTCCTGATTTAAGTGCACATTTAATGCAATTTGTAAAAAAGTTATAAATGGGGCTATTATGTGTATTGTATATTACCAACTATAATGCATCCCTTTTGATATAAAGCGTGTGCCATATGATTCATGCTGCCACCGTTTCCCTAAAATAAAATCAGCAGATAGCATGGCCACTTCAGAACATGTTAAGATATATAATAGCACAAATAACAATGTCAGGTATCATGTCCCCTACAAATCAAATACAGATAACACGTCCCCCACAGAGCAAATGCAGATATGTCCACCATAGATCAAATGCACAGAACACGTCGTCCCCCACAGATCAAATCCAGATATGTCCCCCATAGCAGGACGGAACCAGGGGGCTGGGCGGGGGAGTGTGTGTGTGCAGTGGGCGTGTGCGCATACGGTGCGCAGTCGCACAGCGGGCAGGCGCTTGCATGCATGCTGACTGTGTGGCGGTGGTAACTGGGGAGGGAAGGGAGTTCAGACACAGACCTAGAGCCCGTTTTTAAACGGGCTTAGGTCTACTAGTAAAAATAATAATAATATGGTAGGACATTACACTATGACTATGGTAGAAATTAGATTGTGAGCTCCTCCGAGGACAGTCAGTGACATGACTATGTACTCTGTAAAGTGCTGCAGAAGATGTCAGTGCTCTATAATTACATAATAATATGGTTGGACATTAGGCTATGACTATGGTAGGATTAGATTGTGAGCTCCTCCGAGGACAGTCAGTGACATGACTATGTACTCTGTAATGTGCTGCAGAAGATGTCAGTGCTATATAAATACATAATAATAATATGGTAGGACAATAGACTATGACTATGCTAGGATTAGATTGTGAGCTCCTCTGAGGACAGTCAGTGACATGACTATGTACTCTGTAATGTGCTGCAGAAGATGTCAGTGCTATATAAATACATAATAATAATATGGTAGGACATTAGACTATGACTATGCTAGGATTAGATTGTGAGCTCCTCTGAGGACAGTCAGTTACATGACTATGTACTCTGTAATGTGCTGCAGAAGTTGTCAGTGCTATATAAATACATAATAATAATATGGTAGGACATTGGGGAGAGGTCACTGGGTGCTGTTTGGGGGAGAAGGGGCAGGAAAGATCATTGGGTGCTGCTGGGGGGCACAAGAGAGGTCACTGGGTGCTGCTGGGGGTTGGGAAGAGAACACTGGGTGCTGCTGGGGTTGGGGATCAGGAGGAGTAACTGGGTGCTGCTGGGGGGTCAGGAGAGGACACTGGGTGTTGATTTGGGGTCAGGAGAGGACACTGGGTGTTGATTTGGGGTCAGGAGAGGACACTGGGTGTTGATTTGGGGTCAGGAGAGGACACTGGGTGTTGATTGGGGGTCAGGAGAGGTCACTGAGTTCTGCTAGGGGTCATTGGATGCTGCTGAGGGGGTCAGATGAGGTCACTGGGTGCTACTGGGGAAAGGGCAGGGGGTGATCAGGAGAGGTCAATGGGTGCTTGGGGGGGATCAGGAGAGGTCATCACTGGGTGCTGCTGGGGGGGGGGGGGGCAGAAGTCAGGAGAGGTAACTGGGTGGGTGCTGCTTGGGGGTCAGGAGAGGTCACTGGGTGCTGTTGGGGGTTGAGAAGAAGTCACGTGCTGCCTGGGGGGTGAGGGTCAGGAGAGGTCACTGGGTGATGGTGGCCTGGGGTGGTTCTGGTGGTGAGGAGAAGTCATGGTCCTGCTGATGGAGTGGAGGCACCATCTTACCGGCTGCTGACAGCGTCCCAGTCTTCATTCCTGCCACCACTAGTATTTCTGTCACGGCCATAGACGGATGGGGGCAGAGCTTAGATTCGGTGTGGGCGGAGTTTTGATTCGTTGGGAGCGGAGCTTCCCGCGGCCGTGGCTTCATCTGCGTGCAACTGAAGAATATCTCCTCCCCTTCCCTCTCTGTGAGTCGCAGCATGACCCGGGGGAAGCCTATGGTGGAGGATTCAGCTGTTTCTTCCCTTCTTCCTCCTCACGCTGGAGTCACGCTGCGAGGGGGGCGGGGCTCCTTTAGCTAAGCATGCTTGCCACTATGCCTCTCCACCTTCCGCTGCAAGGCACCCCCCCCCTCTATTCCTAGCATTCTAAGTGGTCCATAGTGGCGGCAGAGAGATAACTTGCCCGCGGCTTTAAAGGGGCCATGCCGCGGGTAATTTTAATGACAAGGAGCGCGCCCTGTGCATTGTGGGTGCTCCAGGCAGTTGCCTGGAATGTCAGTGCCTAGAGGCGGCCCTGACTGTGTGGAAGAGTTGAGCAGTTCTGTTGTTGGCTGTAGATATTTTGTGCGAGATAAAGTCTGATTTTTTCTTGGTTATTGCTTGTTGGTATTGTCTGAGGTGTTGAACTAGGCTAGATTTGTGCTCCTCAGTCCCTGATTTACGCCACTGTCTTTCTAGTCTGCGCCCTTTCTTTTTTAGATCCATGATGGTTTTGTCAAACCAATTAGCTTTCTGCTTTTTGGTTGCTGATTTTTGTGCGCCATGGGGCAATACTGTCAAGTGTTTCATATATCGTGGTGTTGTACTGGGTTACTAGAGTGTTTGGGTCCATTTGGCTGTGGAGCAGACTTGTAAAATCCAGGTTGGCAGTTATCCTCTCCGGTGCTAATTTACTCAGGGGACGGGTTTTGATTGTTTCTTTAGGGAGCTGCTTGATAGGGTGATGTTCAATAGTAAACTGTATTATGTGATGGTCTGACCACACCACTGGGGTTACTGTTATGTTACTAATGTCCATTCCGAGGTGGAACAGTAAGTCTAGCATATGCCCTCCTCTGTGGGTAGCAGATTTTACAACTTGTGTGAAGCCTAGTCCACCCATGAGATTTATTAGTTCATTTGCATCTTGTGATTGAGTGTTATCAGCCCAGACGTTGAAGTCACCAAGGATGATCCATCTCGGATAAGACATAGTTAGCATGGCCAGAAGTTCTGGGAATTCCTGTAGGAAAGGGTCAGCATCTCCGGGGGGACGATAAACCACTAAAATTTTGAAGCCTTTACCAGCTGAGATCTGGGCACCTATACATTCAAAGGACTTTATTGAGCCAACATTCAGGGCTCTGAGCTGCAGAGTTGTTTTGCCACAAATTGCTACACCCCCTCCTCTGCGGTCTCGTCTTCCCTCACTTAGGACTGAGTAATTGTATGGGATGGTTGCTTCCAGTGTGGGGCCCGCATTGGCATCAATCCAGGTTTCAGTGATGCATGAAAAATCGCATGTCTGAATAAGGTCCGCAATAATGGCTGTCTTATTGTTTATAGAGCGGGCATTGCAGAGCAATGCGGTGACTGCATGGGGCTTAGCAATGGCGACTGGGTTCACTGCTGGGGTGTTACTGCATCTCTGACTAGGGACTTGGTAACTTCTGCTACTTTCAGCCTCTGATTTCCAGTAAACATCACTGGAGATCGCTGGAAAGTTATTTTCTTTGAATGGGCCTGGGTCCCTGAAGTTGGACTGAGACTGAGTGTGGCACTTTTTATGGGCCTGGCCGCCTTTTTTACCTCTGTGCGTTTTATTTAAAATCCCTAGAGATTCCAGCAAATTAGCTTGTTTTTTTTCCAATGTGAGATGCAGCTCTCAATGGCCTGAGAGATAGTAAGAAGCTGGCTGTATAGATTAACATTGCTCTTTGTGAAGGAATGGGTTAAGTAAGCTCTTCCTTTGATTGTTGTTGTTTATCAGTGGGGGGTATACAAAAGAAAATGCTGGCCTTCAGAATCTGCTACAAGAGGTGTGAAAAGTCCATTGATATGCAGAAGCATGGGGCCTACTAAGGTTTACTTAGAAAGGCAATGGAGTCAATATAATTTCAGCCTCTGAATGCATTTCAAGTATTTGTACAGTCTGCAAAAACGGATTGCCAGCTGAAGGATATTACTGCTGTTTGAGGAAGGAGGATGAATTCCCTTACCTTGGGAAGAGGACTTGGGAAGGTAGGAAATCTGCTTGCTGTGTTGCATGGACATGCTTTTTGATGTGTTTGCTTGTTTGAAGCTGTGGACCTCATGAGTATCCAGGTGGAGAAATCCTATTCCATTGTGTGTCCTTGTAGGAGTAGAAAAGGTTTTTTTTTGTTTGTGTGGATTATCAGCTTCCCAATCCCATGCAGGACTCCAAAACCAAGGTCAGCTACACATGACTTTCATGGTGAGTACAATCCAGCTTGTAACTTAGCCATCCATAAACTTCCACGTTTCCCAGAAGGTTCCAGTTGTAGCCAGAGAGTTCATGGTGCAGAATCTGTAAGTATTTTTGTTCCTTCTGCGCATATATGTGATTAATGCTTCCCAGAGCCGAGACAAGGTGTGGAGCAGGTAAAAGGAGAGGCTGCCATCTTGAGCGCGCTCAGTAACGGGAGTAATAGAGGCGCCAGTCAAGTATAAAATCGGTTAAAAAACGTCTAAAAGGAGGGAAATGGGTGGATTCACCTCCCCCAAATAAAAAATGACCAGGCTGATGTAGCCGTAGGATTTTATAATTCAATTTATTAAAACAATTCTCCAATAGTGATGCAACGCGTTTCACGGGCAAACATCCCGCTTCATCAGGCAGTGTAACAAGGAGAACACTGAAGGGAAGAACCAAGGGGGGGGGGGGGGGGGGTTGGAACAGAAAACAAGAAAAGAGAAAGGGGGGGAGGGGGGGGAAGAAAAGAAAAAAACAAAAAGAAAAAAGGAAAAATTGGTGCTAAAAAGTACTCAATGCATTAGCATGTTATCAAACAATCATCAACATCAGAGGAGTATTCTTGTGATTTTATAATATTATCAGGATCAACCTACTGTAATTATAACTTGCATACATATAGCAAACATATAGGCACTCAAATCCCCATATACACATGCAACTATATGTGTATATATTGCTCACAATAAAGACCCTAGTTCAGTCTATGTGGAAAAAGTTCAATCAGTTTAGTTGTGCCCATTGCATGTCATATATAATATATATAAATATAAGTACATAAATCAGTAGACCTTCATGCACGGCGGCATGTGCAATAGAATAAAAAATCCTTTGTGGCTTACTGAGGCGCTATATCTGGCTCTTGACCCGACTTTTCTCCCTCCAAAAATTGTTTGCCTGAAGAAGCGGGACTGTTACCCGTGAAACGCGTTGCACTTTTGGAGCTCATAATAAATGTTACTTTAAACTTGAAGTAACCTGCCCGTTGTCTGGCCATTTTTTCAGAAGGGAGGTGAGTCCACCCACTTCCCCCTTTTTAACAATTTTAACTAATTTTACTCTACTTGGCGCCTCTGTTGTTATACCACATAACTTCTTAGTGAGCGTGGTAGATTGAGCGTGAAAAACAGATAGTCCGGAGCAGTTACGGAAGATTCTACGATATTGACAATAGGGTGTGTTAGTAGTCCATGGGCGATAATGAAAACTATTAAAATGTATACAATTATTGGAATCTACGGTTTTAAAGTGTGTTTTGGTTTTAATTATGTCATCTTCCACATACAGAACCAAATCCAGAAATTCAATAGAGTTGGGATGGTGTAGAGCAGTGAAGTTAAGCCCAGCTGGATTATTGTTAAGGAAGTCGATAAATTGTGGAATGTTTGTTTGTTCACCTTTCCAGATAAAAATAAGATCATCTATGTATCTTCTGTAAAAAATTATATTATCACTGAATGGGTTATGAGAATCAAATTTAAGTGTCTTTAAATATCCCATAGTTAAATTAGCGTAGGATGGTGCAAATGGACTCCCCATGGCTTTCCCTGTAGCTTGGTGATAAAAATTCTCTGCAAAAGAGAATACATTGTGTTGTAGGATGAACTCTGCGCAATTTCTTAAAAAGGACTGTTGTATGGCAGGCATATCAGGATAGGTTGCTAAATAATGTTCTAAAGCCCTGAGGCCAAAGGAATGTGGTATGTTGGTATACAATGAAGAAACATCACATGTTAACCATATTTACAAGATTGTAAAGAATTTTTGTCTGCACATCTCAGAAATAAACAATACCACCCACTTATGTCTAATCTGGTTGCACGTTTAAAGAAATTTGAAGCCGACACTATCGACACTAAATTAAAGAAATTAAATCGAGACAGATTAGCGTATGCGGAGCACAGGGAAAGGGAACGTAAAACCAGGTTCCCCCCCACAGGCCCAAGACCACCACATAATCCCTCACTACCACCACCACCACCACTCATGAGCCTCAACATTCCACCCCCATCACTTCCGTCATTTCCCCCACCGCCTTCACAATATCCACCTTTTCCCCCACCGCCATGGATACCCCCTCCAGGACCTGTCCCACCAGGCACACCCCAAGGATCGGTTTCTAAATCTATTAAATCAAACACCATATTGACACCACAATTCAGCTTCGCCCACTCTGGGACCTTAACCAAAGCACTGATTGAGAAAGATAAAAAATAAAACTGTCAATCAAAAGCCCAATTTTGCACATTCCAAGAAACTAGGCAACAAACCCCTCCCCCTTCAAAACACAAAGAAAGGACCTGAGGTGGAGCCTTTCAAAAATCCATCCCTGTTTCCCTCCAACACTATAACTCCCAGTCAATTCAAACCCAACAAAATTACCACATATACATTCCATAGTGCCCCCCCCTGTTACGTTGGCCGTCCCAAACACACTAACCACAGCTACAACAATCAAACTGGATGAACCTGTACTTACTACCCCGGTGGACGATCTCACCAATGAAGGTGAATTAGGACTTTCACAGATCAGCATCCACGACACACCACCTTCTTCCTCCACTCCACCCAATACCTCCAGTTCTATGACCAGTATCAATACAAAAACTGGCCTTATTACAAATCATTTCAGTTTAACCAACACACAGAGAAATCCTAATACTTTAACATCCTCTTTTTTAGATCTGCCCTCCTCGATCACCCAAAACACACTAGTTCTGCCCCTTTCCAGCCCAACAACATCGAGAGTCATTCTTCAACCCAAGCACAAATTAAAACGACTACTTCCAGAATCCGGAAAAGAGGGAAAAGAGGGAAAGGAAAAAAGAAATTGCACTCAATCCCTGAACCGATAATGGCTCCCACTTCACAGACTCGTTGTATTTTCAACTTGTCAGACCACATATTATCCACCTCTGAAACCCGGTTACTAGAAAAAGGTCTATCATTCTGCCCGACTAATACTTCCCAGATGTCAAAACTTTTCGTTGAACTGAATTCATATATACGCAAACTCACTCTTAAAAGACACTTTGCCATTAAACAACATCAATCCACTTTATCCGATCCCAATAACAGCCTTATTCAGACTAACAATGACCATATTCCAAATTACATAGCCAATTCCAACGACATTTCCACTGAAAAATTCATCACTACTCAATTAAAAGGTAGGTCCAGATTCTACCCCACAGCCTCAAAGGGCAACTTTATTGATACCTTCTACACACTAGTCCTCAATGACCTTCAAAAACTTGATTTTACCTTCAACCCTCCACTTCCAATTTAACCAGACTGGAACAGAAAGCCCTTCACTCCATTAGAAATAACCACAACATCATTGTTAAACCGGCAGACAAGGTCGGGGGGGTATAGTTATTCTCAATAAAATTGATTACATTACTGAAGCCCACAGACTACTTGATAACCGTCTTCACTATACCAAGCTGACCACGGATCCTACAACCTACATTCAACTCCACTCTCAAGTCCTTCATTAATCAAGCTTTGTTTGATAATATCATAACTAAAAATGAACGCAACTACATCATCAACCATCACCCCAAAACACCGTTTTTTTTACTATCTTCCCAAAATTCACAAACATCTCACTAAACCACCTGGAAGACCCATTATATCTGGCATTGATTCTATGACCAGTAATTTGTCTAAATTTATTGATACACATTTACAACCGCTAGTACAGTCATTACCCTCTTATCTTAAGGACTCTCAACACCTCATTACACTGCTGAAAGACACCACGTGGAGACCTGAATACATATGGTTAACATGTGATGTTTCTTCATTGTATACCAACATACCACATTCCTTTGGCCTCAGGGCTTTAGAACATTATTTAGCAACCTATCCTGATATGCCTGCCATACAACAGTCCTTTTTAAGAAATTGCGCAGAGTTCATCCTACAACACAATGTATTCTCTTTTGCAGAGAATTTTTATCACCAAGCTACAGGGACAGCCATGGGGAGTCCATTTGCACCATCCTACGCTAATTTAACTATGGGATATTTAGAGACACTTAAATTTGATTCTCATAACCCATTCAGTGATAATATAATTTTTTACAGAAGATACATAGATGATCTTATTTTTATCTGGAAAGGTGAACAAACAAACATTCCACAATTTATCGACTTCCTTAACAATAATCCAGCTGGGCTTAACTTCACTGCTCTACACCATCACAACTCTATTGAATTTCTGGATTTGGTCCTGTATGTGGAAGATGACATAATTAAAACCAAAACACACTTTAAAACCGTAGATTCCAATAATTTTATACATTTTAATAGTTTTCATTATCGCCCATGGACTACTAACACACCCTATTGTCAATATCGTAGAATCTTCCGTAACTGCTCCGACCTATCTGTTTTTCACACTCAATCTACCATGCTCACTAAGAAGTTTTCAGAACGTGGATATCCGTTGAAACGTATTAAAGACGCAAAACACAAAGCCATGACAACTACTATTTCACGTACATCAATAAATGACTCCCCCACAAACACCAATTTTCCCAGATTCATCACGGGTTATAGTACTCAACACGGAGAAATCCGGTCCATTTTACAAAAGAGATGGGAAATATTAATGCAGGACCCACACCTCAGATCCACAATACCCAAGAGTCCCCTCCTAACATTTAGAAGGGCTCCGAATCTTCGTGCACTGGTGGCTCCTAGCAAATTTCGATCTGTTTCGTTATCAGATATACCCAGCACCAGCGATCCTACCCCTGGCTCCTTCCCTTGCAACCATACCCGATGCACAGCCTGTCAGTTTGTAAACACTACAAACACCTTCTGTTCCGAAACCACCAATACTATGTTTACGATTAAACAAAACATAAGTTGCATTTCTCAAAACATAATATACCTCATAACATGCCCCTGTAAATTACAGTATGTAGGACGTACAACGCAGGTTGCGAGAGAAAGAATTGGACAACACAAAAGGAATGTTCTTAAACAGTACCCGTCACATAGCGTCTCGAGACACTTCAGCACTCATCACAGTGGTGACCCCCAACACCTAAGCATCACGTTCATAGATCACATACAAGCACAAAATATTTCTGAGGTTATTCGGACCAGAGAGATGTACTGGATCCAAGTATTGAGAACCCTCGCTCCAGAGGGGCTCAACGAAGTTTTAGAGAAATTATATTAATACGAGCTCACTGAGCCTTTTTAGCATAGTCCTCTCTTTTATCCTTTTTATACTTGTCTTTTTCCCCCCTTTTTGTATGCAATTGTATGATTTTTTTAATTTTGATATATGCATCAGATTCACTTATTTACATGTATTTCTGTTTATCCTAATTTTTGTTTTCTATCTAGATGCTTTTATGTGAATGCAGTTAGTATACAAGTGCTGTTAAAACCAAGGAGTCATAGCTTTCTCCATTAGCTTTCTCCATTGATTTTCACTATCCAATATAGATCAGGGTCGATGACTTCCATATCCACTAGAGGGCAGTATAGCCTCGCATTTGACAAAAAGAGTGAATTTATAAAATACTAAAAACATCTAAATATTTGATCTAATTATCTAATTCCCCTTTACTTCATATGCATTAACTCTGATATAAATTTCTTCATCCCTTATTGATCTAGTTTATATTTTCATTTATATATAGTCTGCTGTGACAGAGGGCGCAGCATTTCTTTGGCTGCGCATGCGCCGTCTGTCCCCTCGACATTTCCACCTTCCTTTGGGCGGATGTGGCTTCATGTACGCATCCGCCCTCACATATACGTACTATGATGCGACATTGCCGCCGCATCCTGTCACCGCTGCCCACAGGCGTAATGGCGTCATGCATACGTTGCAGATGCATACGTTGGTGGCTACGTCACTTCCGCCTCCGGCGCCGGCGCCTGCTCGATCAGAAGTCCGGCGCCTCTTTATACTATAAGAAGCTGACGAGCGGCCTCCTACCCTCATAGAGGCGCTCTGGCTACAGATTGACCTGCACATGGTAAGCCACAAAGGATTTTTTATTCTATTGCACATGCCGCCATGCATGAAGGTATACTGATTTATGTACTTATATTTATATATATTATATATGACATGCAATGGGCACAACTAAACTGATTGAACTTTTTCCACATAGACTGAACTAGGGTCTTTATTGTGAGCCATATACACATATAGTTGCATGTGTATATGGGGATTTGAGTGCCTATATATTTGCTATATGTATGCAAGTTATAATTTCAGTAGGTTGATCCTGATATTATAAAATCACAAGAATACTCCTCTGATGTTGATGATTGTTTGATAATATGCTAATGCATTGAGTACTTTTTAGCACCAATTTTTCCTTTTTTCTTTTTGTTTTTTCTTTTCGCCCCCCTCCCCCCCTTTCTCTTTTCTTGTTTTCTGTTCCAACACCCCCCCCCCCCCCTTTGGTTCTTCCCTTCAGTGTTCTCCTTGTTACACTGCCTGATGGAGCGGGATGTTTGCCCGTAAAACGCGTTGCATCACTATTGGAGAATTGTTTTAATAAATTGAATTATAAAATCCTACGGCTACATCAGCCTGGTCATTTTTTATTTGGGGGAGGTGAATCCACCCATTTCCCTCCTTTTAGACGTTTTTTAACCGATTTTATACTTGACTGGCGCCTCTATTACTCCCGTTATTCCATATCTTAGTCCACCCTTGGTGGATGGGTGCATCCCCATTTTTTTCCGATCTATAGAGAGCGACTTTGGCGTCAATTCACCAGAGGTTACCAACCTATTTATCTCTTGGGAGGTAATTTACCTCCTGTGATATCTCCAAATAGCAATTCTCCAGAAGTATAGGGGAAAATATCGACAGAGAGAAATGCAAGAGATAAATGTGAGATAAGTATGAGATAAATAAGTGATAGTTAGTAGTTAGTTTTTCTCCAAATCACAATTCACCAGGGAAGAAAGGGGGTGTGGCCATTTGTTATTTTTTCTTCTCTTTATCCCCTGAATGAACCTGGAGATATCGTGGTTTTCACACAGCAGCTGCTGCTGTGGAAGATGGAGCCTTTTGAGCTTACGCTGTTAGGCCTGGTGCACACCAAAAACCGCTAGCAGATCCGCAAAATGCTAGCAGATTTTGAAACGCTTTTTCTTATTTTTCTGTAGCGTTTCAGCTAGCATTTTGCGGTTTTGTGAAGCGTTTTTGGTGTAGTAGATTTCATGTATTGTTACAGTAAAGCTGTTACTGAACAGCTACTGTAACAAAAACCGCCTGGCAAACCGCTCTGAAGTGCCGTTTTTCAGAGCGGTTTGCGTTTTTCCTATACTTAACATTGAGGCAGAAACGCCTCCGCAATCCAAAATCTGCAGCAGCCCGGGAGTATGCGTTTCTACGAAACGCCTCCCGCTCTGGTGTGCACCAGCCCATTGAAATAAATTACCCAAGCGTATCCGCAGCCGCAAGCGGATCGCAAAACGCAGCCGAACCGCTCTGGTGTGCACTAGGCCTTAGAGCTTGCTTCTATTATGAGGAGACGAAGGCGCAGGAGAAGGGTCTGTTTAATCGCCACTCATATTTTTCGTGAGAGAACAGTTCTTGATAATTTTACTGAGACAGAGGTGGTGAAGAAGTTCAGACTCACTCGTGATATGATTTATGATATGATCCGGCAGTAAAAGGTGGGAATACTCTGGTCACGTAGTGGTAAAACTCTGCCTCCTACCCACAATGCTTCACTTTCAAGCTTACAGAGAGGAAAAGTATCCCATGTAAATCATTAATACCGATTACCTAACTCTCTGCTTTCTCACACTTTCCTCATGCATATCTCTCCATTATCCCCTGCTATCGAACATTTTTCTCTCTGTCCTCTCACACTGGTGAATTGACTCCAGAGTGTTAAAATACCTCATGAGATAAACTACCTACCTTTTTTCTCTTAGTAATTCCTCTCTGGTGAATTGACGCCTTTGAGTGGGATCAGGTTACAATTCTCCCCACCTGCTGTATCAGTGGTTGCCTATGTGGTAACCCTGACTTGTGAGTATAACTTTTATTTTTATCATATCCTCCATTTGTTCTAAAATACTACACCAGATTTGGCTCTCGGTCTGTTTCATTTCTGTCTTTCTATTGGTGGGGTCTGATAGCCCCCAATGTGTATTTTTTTGTAAATATTGGATCATAGCCATGGATCGCAGCACTGTATGAGCTAATTATATGGCGGTTTCACCATCTAACATTATCTTAGGGGCGATTGTCGCCTACCAAGCGGAGATATGTGAGCATGATCTCCTGCAAAACAAGCCTCAAGGACCTTACGGCAATCCCTGGGGCTGCCGCCGCGTCCACGCCCATCAGTGTGATGCAGTCGGCAAGTAGTTAAACACCACATTTTCCTCTTCCTTTAGTAAACTCAAAAGCAAGAGATGTCCGGCACTGGAAGACTTGTAAGTTATTTTTTGTTCACTTCAGCTAGTGATCAAAGGTAAGCCAACATCCGTACCAGCCATCAGATGTAATTATAGCTTGTACATATAGCCCTCCATGCAGCCGAAGGCAGTGTGTCCACTACCAGTTGGTTATGCAGTGTTACATGATTCCAAGTACAACGGACTGTTGCTGTTTCGGACGATATCTCCATCCTTTGTCAAGTGGGTAATGCACTGAATTGTGCATCACCACTTCCTTTTATACTCCTCTCCTTCTCTTCCAACCAATCCTTAACCAGGAGGACCTGATGGGGAACTGTGGCAATACAGCCAGGGCCGCCATCAGGGGGGGACAAACAACACTACAGTGACGGGCCCCGAGCTCCCAGGAGGCCCGGGCCCCCCCTCTGATGTGTGGCACCTGTTGTATGTGTCCCCAGGGCCGTTCTGGTCTCTCTCCCCGCCTCTCTGCTCGTAGTTAGAGCAGGCTATAAGAAAATGGCTGCCGATGTCCACAAATGCAGACATCGGTAGCCATTTCTCTGTAGCTTTGCTCTAACTACACTCTAGAGCACCGGCCAACCACAGCTACAACACCAACATTTATTTATGCTCTGCCCCCGACCTCCTGTCAGCAGTGGCAGCCAGCTTCAGGGCGATGCTACACGTGAGTGCAGCGTGCTGGGCACTCATGTCTCTCCCCTCCGCCCCCTGAAGCTGGCCGGCCAATAGACAGGGAGGAAGGCTCTGCTCCATGCCTCTCCTCCTTTCTTCAGCCACAGATGTAGTGTTTACTGCATGTGGCCACGCCCCTAACCCCGCCCACTGCCAGTCATGCCTGGAGTTACCACATCAGGCTAGATAATCTAATGTCATGTAATCTAATGTCAGTACAATTACAGCTGCTCTGTGAGGGCCTCAGAGGTTGTCTAAGAGTATATTGGGAGCAACAACACCGTGAAGTCCAAAGAACACACAAGACAGGTCAGGGATCAAGTTATTGAGAAATTTAAAGCAGGCATAGGCTACAAAAAGATTTCCAAAGCCTTGAACATCCCACAAAGCACTGTTCAAGGGATCATTCAGAAATGGAAGGAGTATGGCACAACTATAAACCTACCAAGACAAGGCCATCCACCTAAACTCACAGGCCGAACAAGGAGAGCGCTGATCAGAAATGCAGTCAAGAGGCCCATGGTGATTCTGGACAAGCTGCAGAGATCTACAGCTCAGGTGGGAGACTCTGTCCATAGGACAACTATTAGTCATGCACTGTACAAAGTTGGCCTTTATGGAAGAGTGGCAAGAAGAAAGGCATTGTTAACAGAAAGCATAAGAAGTCCCATTTGCAGTTTGCCACAAGCCATGTGGGGGACACAGTAAACATGTGGAAGAAGGTGCTCTGGTCAGATGAGAAACTAAAATGGAACTTTTTGGCCAAAATGCAAAACGCTATGTGTGGCGGAAAACTAACACTGCACATCACTAGTGTTGGGCGAACATCTAGATGTTCGGGTTCGGGCCGAACAGGCCGAACATGGCCGCGATGTTCGGGTGTTCGACCCGAACTCAGAACATAATGGAAGTCAATGGGGACCCGAACTTTTGTGCTTTGTAAAGCCTCCTTACATGCTACATACCCCAAATTTACAGGGTATGTGCACCTTGGGAGTGGGTACAAGAGGAAAAAAAAATTAGCAAAAAGAGCTTATAGTTTTTGAGAAAATCGATTTTAAAGTTTCAAAGGGAAAACTGTCTTTTAAATGCGGGAAATGTCTGTTTTCTTTGCACAGGTAACATGCTTTTTGTCGGCATGCAGTCATAAATGTAATACATATAAGAGGTTCCAGGAAAAGGGACCGGTAACGCTAACCCAGCAGCAGCACACGTGATGGAACAGGAGGAGGGTGGCGCAGGAGAAGAAGGCCACGCTTTGAGACACAACAACCCAGGCCTTGCATGAGGACAAGAAGCGTGCGGATAGCAATTTGCATTTTGTCGCCATGCAGTCATAAATGTAATACAGATGAGAGGTTCAATAAACAGGGACCGGAAACGCTAACCCATCACAGATGTTCATTGTTCATGTTACTTGGTTGGGGTCCGGGAGTGTTGCGTAGTCGTTTCCAATCCAGGATTGATTCATTTTAATTTGAGTCAGACGGTCTGCATTTTCTGTGGAGAGGCGGATACGCCGCCGATCTGTGACGATGCCTCCGGCAGCACTGAAACAGCGTTCCGACATAACGCTGGCTGCCGGGCAAGCCAGCACCTCTATTGCGTACATTGCCAGTTTGTGCCAGGTGTCTAGCTTCGATACCCAATAGTTGAAGGGTGCAGATGGATTGTTCAACACAGCTACGCCATCTGACATGTAGTCCTTGACCATCTTCTCCAGGCGATCGGTGTTGGAGGTGGATCTGCAGGCTTGCTGTTCTGTGTGCTGCTGCATGGGTGTCAGAAAATTTTCCCACTCCAAGGACACTGCCGATACCATTCCCTTTTGGGCACTAGCTGCGGCTTGTGTTGTTTGCTGCCCTCCTGGTCGTCCTGGGTTTGCGCAAGACAGTCTGTCGGCGTACAACTGGCTAGAGGAGGGGGAGGATGTCAATCTCCTCTCTAAAGTCTCCACAAGGGCCTGCTGGTATTCTTCCATTTTGACCTGTCTGGCTCTTTCTTCAAGCAGTTTTGGAACATTGTGTTTGTACCGTGGATCCAGAAGGGTATAAACCCAGTAATTGGTGTTGTCCAGAATGCGCACAATGCGTGGGTCGCATTCAATGCAGTCCTAGGCCGAAGAGGTCATAGCCTAGGGTCACAAAACCTGTTTATTTGGGCAATTTCAATGGTGGCGAGTCTGACGTACATAAATCGCAGCAATGGCCGTTAGCAACGTCTGAATCTAACGAAATGTCTCATGCAGGTAGAAGACATATTGTTAGACTTGGGCTCCAAAGATGGGTTCCCTACATCTCTGCAAACCAGAGTTACAGGGCTCCAAATTTGGTAAAATCACCCCTAGGCTTTCATTGGGCCTCCTATTTACAGTTCCAAAATCTCACATCTTTTCAAAGGGCAATTACTCAGCAGTGGCAAATTTTCTAGCATTGTAGGGACCCTTAGGGGGAACATGACTGGTGAGTTTCGGGCCCCTAGGCCAAAGAGGTCATAGCCTAGGGTCACAAAAACCTGTTTATTTGGGCTATTTCAATGGTAGTGATGGTGACGTACATAAATCGCAGCAATGGCCGTTAGCAAAGTCTGAATCTCACGAAATGTCTCATGCAGGTAGAAGACATATTGTTAGACTTGGATTCCAAAGATGGGGTCCCTACATCTCTGCAAACCAGAGTTACAGGGGTCCAAAATTGGTAAAATCCCCCATAGGATTTCATTGCCTCCCTATTTCACTTTCCAAAATCTCACATCTTTTCAAAGGGCAATGGCTCAGCAGTACCAAATTTTCTAGCATTGTAGGGACCCTTAGGGGGAACATGACTGGTGAGTTTCGGGCCCCTAGGCCGAAGAGGTCATAGCCTAGGGTCACAAAAACCTGTTTATTTGGGCTATTTCAATGGTAGTGATGGTGGCGTACATAAATCGCAGCAATGGCCGTTAGCAACGTCTGAATCTCACGAAATGTCTCATGCAGGTAGAAGACATATTGTTAGACTTGGATTCCAAAGATGGGGTCCCTACATCTCTGCAAACCAGAGTTACAGGGGTCCAAAATTGGTAAAATACCCCATAGGATTTCATTGCCTCCCTATTTCACTTTCCAAAATCTCACATCTTTTCAAAGGGCAATGGCTCAGCAGTACCAAATTTTCTAGCATTGTAGGGACCCTTAGGGGGAACATGACTGGTGAGTTTCGGGCCCCTAGGCCGAAGAGGTCATAGCCTAGGGTCACAAAAACCTGTTTATTTGGGCTATTTCAATGGTAGTGATGGTGGCGTACATAAATCTGAGCCATGGCCGTTAGCAACGTCTGAATCTCACGAAATGTCTCATGCAGGTAGAAGACATGTTGTTAGACTTGGATTCCAAAGATGGGGTCCCTACATCTCTGCAAACCAGAGTTACAGGGGTCCAAAATTGGTAAAATCCCCCATAGGCTTTCATTGGGCCTCCTATTTACCGTTCCAAAATCTCACACCATTTCAAAGGGCAATGGCTCAGCAGTGGCAAAACTCACCAGTCATGATCCCCCTAAGGGTCCCTACAATGCTAGAAAATTTGGTACTGCTGAGCCATTGCCCTTTGAAAAGATGTGAGATTTTGGAAAGTGAAATAGGGAGGCAATGAAATCCTATGGGGGATTTTACCAATTTTGGACCCCTGTAACTCTGGTTTGCAGAGATGTAGGGACCCCATCTTTGGAATCCAAGTCTAACAATATGTCTTCTACCTGCATGAGACATTTCGTGAGATTCAGACGTTGCTAATAGCCATTGCTGCGATTTATGTACGTCACCATCACTACCATTGAAATAGCCCAAATAAACAGGTTTTTGTGACCCTAGGCTATGACCTCTTCGGCCTAGGGGCCCGAAACTCACCAGTAATGTTCCCCCTAAGGGTCCCTACAATGCTAGAAAATTTGGTACTGCTGAGCCATTGCCCTTTGAAAAGATGTGAGATTTTGGAAAGTGAAATAGGGAGGCAATGAAATCCTATGGGGGATTTTACCAATTTTGGACCCCTGTAACTCTGGTTTGCAGAGATGTAGGGACCCCATCTTTGGAATCCAAGTCTAACAATATGTCTTCTACCTGCATGAGACATTTCGTGAGATTCAGACGTTGCTAACGGCCATTGCTGCGATTTATGTACGTCAGACTCGCCACCATTGAAATTGCCCAAATAAACAGGTTTTGTGACCCTAGGCTATGACCTCTTCGGCCTAGGGGCCCGAAACTCACCAGTCATGTTCCCCCTAAGGGTCCCTACAATGCTAGAAAATTTGGTACTGCTGAGCCATTGCCCTTTGAAAAGATGTGAGATTTTGGAAAGTGAAATAGGGAGGCAATGAAATCCTATGGGGGATTTTACCAATTTTGGAACCCTGTAACTCTGGTTTGCAGAGATGTAGGGACCCCATCTTTGGAATCCAAGTCTAACAATATGTCTTCTACCTGCATGATACATTGCGTGAGATTGAGACTTTGCTAATGGCCATTGCTGCGATTTATGTACGTCACCATCACTACCATTGAAATAGCCCAAATAAACAGGTTTTTGTGACCCTAGGCTATGACCTCTTTGGCCTAGGGGCCCGAAACTCACCAGTCATGTTCCCCCTAAGGGTCCCTACAATGCTAGAAAATTTGCCACTGCTGAGTAATTGCCCTTTGAAAAGATGTGAGATTTTGGAACTGTAAATAGGAGGCCCAATGAAAGCCTATGGGGGATTTTACCAAATTTGGAGCCCTGTAACTCTGGTTTGCAGAGATGTAGGGAACCCATCTTTGGAGCCCAAGTCTAACAATATGTCTTCTACCTGCATGAGACATTTCGTGAGATTCAGACGTTGCTAACGGCCATTGCTGCGGTTTATGTACGTCAGACTCGCCACCATTGAAATTGCCCAAATAAACAGGTTTTGTGACCCTAGGCTATGACCTCTTCGGCCTAGGACTGCATTGAACGCGACCCACGCATTGTGCGCATTCTGGACAACACCAATTACTGGGTTTATACCCTTCTGGATCCACGGTACAAACACAATGTTCCAAAACTGCTTGAAGAAAGAGCCAGACAGGTCAAAATGGAAGAATACCAGCAGGCCCTTGTGGAGAAATAAGAGAGACTAGATTGACATCCTCCCCCTCCTCTAGCCAGTTGTACGCCGACAGACTGACTTCTGCAAACCCAGGACGACCAGGAGGGCAGCAAACAACACAAGCCGCAGCTAGTGCCCAAAAGGGAATGGTATCGGCAGTGTCCTTGGAGTGGGAAAATTTTCTGACACCCATGCAGCAGCACACAGAACAGCAAGCGTGCAGATCCACCTCCAACACCGATCGCCTGGAGAAGATGGTCAAGGACTACATGTCAGATGGCGTAGCTGTGTTGAACAACCCATCTGCACCCTTCAACTATTGGGTATCGAAGCTAGACACCTGGCACAAACTGGCAATGTACGCAATAGAGGTGCTGGCTTGCCCGGCAGCCAGCGTTATGTCGGAACGCTGTTTCAGTGCTGCCGGAGGCATCGTCACAGATCGGCGGCGTATCCGCCTCTCCACAGAAAATGCAGACCGTCTGACTCAAATTAAAATGAATCAATCCTGGATTGGAAACGACTACGCAACACTCCCGGACCCCAACCAAGTAACATGAACAATGAACATCTGTGATGGGTTAGCGTTTCCGGTCCCTGTTTATTGAACCTCTCATCTGTATTACATTTATGACTGCATGGCGACAAAATGCAAATTGCTATCCGCACGCTTCTTGTCCTCATGCAAGGCCTGGGTTGTTGTGTCTCAAAGCGTGGCCTTCTTCTCCTGCGCCACCCTCCTCCTGTTCCATCACGTGTGCTGCTGCTGGGTTAGCGTTACCGGTCCCTTTTCCTGGAACCTCTTATATGTATTGCATTTATGACTGCATGCCGACAAAAAGCATGTTACCTGTGCAAAGAAAACAGACATTTCCCGCATTTAAAAGACAGTTTTCCCTTTGAAACTTTAAAATCGATTTTCTCAAAAACTATAAGCTCTTTTTGCTAATTTTTTTTTCCTCTTGTACCCATTCCCAAGGTGCACATACCCTGTAAATTTGGGGTATGTAGCATATAAGGAGGCTTTACAAAGCATGAAAGTTCGGGTCCCCATTGACTTCCATTATGTTCGGAGTTCGGCCATGTTCGGCCCGAACCCGAACATCTAGATGTTCGCCCAACACTACACGTGACCCGTTCGGCCAATCACAGCGCTAGCCGAACGTTCGGGTAACGTTCGGCCATGTGCTCTTAGTTCGGCCATATGGCCGAACAGTTTGGCCGAACACCATCAGGTGTTCGGCCGAACCCGAACATCACCCGAACAGGGTGATGTTCTGCAGAACCCGAACAGTGGCGAACACTGTTCGCCCAACACTACACATCACTCTGAACACACCATCCCCACTGTCAAATATGGTGGTGGCAGCATCATGCTCGGGGTGCATCTCTTCAGCAGGGACAGGGAAGCTGGTCAGAGTTGATAAGAAGATGGATGGAGCCAAATACAGGGCAAACTTGGAAGAAAACCTCTTGGAGACTGCAAAAGACTTGGGACTGGGGTGAAGGTTCACCTTCCAGCAGGACAATGACCCTAAACATAAAGCCAGGGCAACAATGGAATGGTTTAAAACAACACATATCTATGTGTTAGAATGGCCCAGTCAAAGTCCAGATCTAAATCCAATTGAAAATCTGTGGCAAGGTCTGAAAACTGCTGTTCACTAACGCTGTCCATCTAATCTGACTGAGCTGGAGCTGTTTTGCAAAGAAGAATGGGCAAGGATTTCAGTCTCTAGATGTGCAAAGCTGGTAGAGACATACCCTAAAAGACTGTAATTGCAGCAAAAGGTGGTTCTACAAAGTATTGACTCAGGGGGCTGAATAATTATGCACACCCCACTTTGCAGTTATTTATTTGTAAAAAATGTTTGGAATGATGTATGATTTTCGATCCACTTCTCACATGTACATCACTTTGTATTGGTCTTTCACGTGGAATTACAATAAAATTGATGCATGTTTGTGGCAGTAATGTGACAAAATGTGGAAAACTTCAAGGGGGCCCAATACTTTTGCAACTCACTGTACATATATACACATAATACACCTCTCGTGTGTGGTATATTTTAAAGCAGGGAATTGCACACAGGGCAACATCACAATCGGGGCAGTAGAATCATGACTCTTTCCTGATTGTTTTCCCCTTCTCACTGGTCTTGCTGCAACATACAGCACATGTCCTGGTTTGGGCATTTTTTGGGAGGAGTTGGTGGAATGTATTCCTTAAAATGATGGCCAGTGAGGCTCTCCAGGTTTACCACACAGGGGGCATGGCGCCCAACTCTGGCATCTGCTGCAGTCTGGTACTTCAGACAGATGCATTCGCACAGTTTCCAGATGAAGTCAGTGTGCGTCACTGGCCTGTCACTTCGCTGCTTGTGGAGAATGTAGGTGTTCCAGATGCTTTGCTCCAGGAGATGGTGGGAAATCTTTTTGTAATATTTTTTCTGTTGTTTCCTTAAGGCAGGATAAAAAGTGACTGCCTGGTCAGCTCTGCCCATGCCACCCATGTTGATGTTGTAGTCCACCACAGTTTTTCAATGTCTTTTCCTCCTCTCGTTCTGATGGGGACAGTGGAGGTGTCGTAAACTGTGGAGAGGAGACAATTCTCTTTTTTGTCCCGCCACCGGAGAGCTCAAATTTTCCCCTTCTGCCAAGCAGCTATCTCCCCAGTCTTCAACTTCTGCTTGGCAAAGGCCGATGGCATCTACCGCCTGTTAGGCCTAACGGTGCAGTAGGTGTCAATCTTATGCTTTATAAGAATCTCAGACAGTTCAGAGGAGGTATAGAAATTGTCCGTGGGGACACAATAGCCTTTGTCCACTAAAGGCTCCAGAAGGGACAGTACAGACAATGTTGCCACTCCATAGTTGCTAAACCTGGGGCAAAATTTGGTGCCTTTTTCCCGTATATAATATAGTGTTCCAAATGTGTCTGGTACCTGACTCACACAGCGTGTATGACTTGATCCCAAAGCTGGCCCGCTTGGAAGCTATGTATTGAAGCCACCTCAGTCTCCCCTTATAGGCCATAAGGATCTCATCCATGCTGATGTCCCTCTGTGGCACATAAGTGGTCCTGATGTTTTCAACTACCATCTGGTAGACCTCCCAGATCTTCTTTAGTTTTGGATCAGGGTGGGTGGACTCTTCAAAGGTGTCATTGTTGGCAAAGTGTAGCAATTTCATTATGAGGGAAAACCGGTGCTCAGACATCACCGTTCCAAAGAAAGGGGTCACAATTATTTTATTGGTGGTCCAGTACCATTTCTGCAGGGGCTTCCCCACCACTCCCTGCAGAATAATAGGGCCCAAGAACAACCAGATATCTGCTTTGGTTACCGGCTCCCATGTCCTGCTCCTTGAAAAGCGCCCTTGTGGAGCAGCCAGTTGTTGGGTGGCATAGCAGTTAGTCTCCTCCACTATCTTTTCAATAACCACGTCCAAGAAGAAGAGCTGCAGGTAAGCCGGGGGTTGCACTTGCACACATTCTTCCGGCCAGGCTCCCCAGTAAAAGGAAAACATTGGGGTGGTGGAGAAACCTGAGAAAGGTCAATGGGGCACCTAACCCGAACATCACTGACCTAGGTGGTGATGGAGTCACTGTTATTGTCGCTGTCAGATGAAAGATCCCCAGGTGCGTCACTGTCACTAGAGTCCACCAGTGACTGAAGATCACTGTCCTCCAACTCCACCAGCTCTTCTGCAGTTAGATGGATTCTAGAGGATGACGCCATAGTAAATGACAGGCAGGCAGAGGTCGGTGCAAACGGCAGGTAGAGAGTTGTCAAATAAAGGCAGAGGTCAGTACAGGCAGCAGGAAAAGAGTAGTCAAAGTCCAGGCAAAAATGGCTACAAGTAATCAATCAAAATCCAGGCAGAAGGCAGTGAGTATAGTCAAAGTCCAGGCAAAAATCAGCAACAGGTAATCAATCAAAATCCAGGCAGAAGGCAGAGAGAATAGTCAAAGTCCAGGCAAAAATCAGCAACAGGTAGGCAGAAAAATCAGATCAGAAGCACTTAAAGATCAGAGATCACACAGATCACAGCCAGCTCAGCAAAAGGCAACATTGCACTGGATACAGATCCCCTTGTATCCAATATAATGAAAATTTGACCCAATCAGAAGCTTTTATTTTGTTTTCAACGTCCCTCCCCTGAGACCCCACGTCACCCCCCGACGTAATGCCGCACCGCCGCATTGCCACCCTCGGCAAACCTAATTGGCCGCCGGGTCCCTGGAAGATCAAAGTGGCTATGGGGATTCCGGCGGCCGGGGGAAGAAGCCTGGGCCCCGCTGACGAGTGCCGATTGCACGCGGGACCCAGGAACGCAGAGGGAGCAGCAATTTGAGCCAGCCCAAGCTGAGCTCGGGCTTACCGCTCCTGGCATGTGTAACTCAGCCCGAGATCAGCTCGGGAATACCGCCAGGGGTGGTTAAAGTGCTTAGGTTGCTTTAAGATCCAGTAAAACTGAATAACTTGAGACAATAGGGACCAGGGCCAGATTTACCAGAAGGCACTGTAGGCATGTACCTATAAGCACCATGATGTTGCGAACATTTCCCTCCTTCTCTACGCAGAGTTCAGAGCAGAGTGTAAATGAGAGGTTACTCACCCAGCTCTAGACATCCCACTGAGGAGATCTCCCTTCAGTCAGGGGCGGGGTATCTCTAGCTAATAATGCTGAGGTTCCTCTAGCTACCTAATTCTTGGGGGCACCTCTAACTATGTAATATTGAGGGTACTTTTGGCTACATAATACTAAGGGGCACCTGTAGCTGTCTATGACGAGCAATGGAAGTAAGGGAGAAGTGACGGCTGGGGCAGCCAGCACACTTGCTGTGTAGTTTGGTGGGGGTCTGTAGGTTCATGGAGAGAAAAGTCTAAGGTGCCAGGACATCTGTGCCTATAGGCTTCTGTGAGGTTAATCCGGGCCTGAGAGGGAGCTCTCAGTCCAGCTAGTTTTCTATAAACCCAGCTATCTACCAATTGCACAGTACAGACTCAAGCTCAACTCTTGATGATAAGCACTTGAGAAAGGGCCTAAACCCAAGATGGTGTGCTAGTTGGACTATGTAGTCAGTATTTCTTTGCTAATGAAGCATAAAGGAAAATATCCTAAAGAGTTGTGCTCCAATCTTCTTTGTGCAATTGACCTGCGAAGTAGGTCATTTTCGCAGGGGACAGTATAATAGAGGTCACTGTGAAAAAGGATGGTGTAGTGATTAACACAACATGCCAAAAGGATATTGTTGGTGCCACATATCCAGCAGTCATGTGGGTTAAGCCGGTGTCAAGGCCAATCTCCTAGAGGGCTCCGTACACTAAAGCTGGATGCAACTTCATCCTACACATTCAACACATCCTACACATACAGCCTGATTGAGCAACTACCATTTGTTGCTGTGGATTGTTTGGTGTGTGCAGAGGCACAGTGGGGATCTGCTGGTAGTAGCCCCCCCCCCCCCCCATGTCAGACCGCACCCTTCCAGGTTAGGGGCTTATGGTCCTGTGGGTGACCTCAGGTAAGTTTGCTCTTAGGCTTTTTATCCTATATTAGACATGTGTGATATAGGATCCCCCCACCGTCCACATATTAGTGTTAGATTGCCTTTGTGTCACTCTTTGGTTGACAGGCATCATTTTCACTTTTATTGTCATGATCAATGATCACAATCTATATTTTTTAGTTATAGTCATGCTTTAAGTGAATGTATTATTTAATTAGCATGCCATAAACAAACTCAAGAAGACAAGTTACACGTGCCACTTATGTCCTTTGAAGCTAATTAGAGACCAGCATACTTTATACACTCGGGAGATGGATACAGAAGTGTCTCTATCCCTCGGGAATTTGCTCTCTCCTTCCCTCCGGCTATAAATTGCCCCGGCACTTAGGAAAGTGCGTTGCTTTGAGGCCTCACAGATGAATTAATCTATAACTCTAAATCAGTTTCAGCTCATCTTCATATCCCCCAAGATAGACACTCTGTAAGTAGAATTTAGAAATACAAAGGAAGAGGAAATGTTGTATCTACTTTATTCAATTCCAAATTGTATTTTATTTTCTTTATAATTAAACAAGTGGGTTATGTTTTGACCCACAACTGTTTAAGTTTGTTCAGTATTATAAATAAACACAAAGATAGCTAGTAAAATGTATGAGGAAGCTCCGTTTTTATTTTGCACTGTCTCAGCATTGATCAAAAAGTGATTTGAAGGAGAACGCTTTGAAGTTTCACTGGACCAATGTCTGAAAAAATAACTGCTTGTCCCCCTGAAATGTTTGTCCTTATCAAAGCTTTCATTGTTGCAGAGTTGATTTGCTAATGGAACAAGTACAATGTCTTGGTCCTGAGGGCTACAATTCTTGAAGAAAAAGCAGTAGTCCCCAGGCTCAACCACAAACTTTTGGTACCAGGGAGTCAACCAGTGTAGCACCCCGATCCACCAGAGGTGCAGGAAGGTGTGGAGATATATTGAGGTGCTGATGATATTAAGGATATATTGAGGTGCTGATGATATTAAGGATAACAGGAACATATTTCCTTCATTTTTTTTGACTATCATATGGGATTGTCTGTTAGCCAGTCTTCCTGGAATTCTGTTTAAAGTGAAAATTACCTATCATTGTCTGCTTCTAATTAGGAAACCCTTAATTAGTTGCTGTGAAGCCTATACAGGTGATCAGACCATGTTGTCTGAATAATGTCTCCGAGGTGTATTGTGTTTGGGAGCAATTGTCACCTATCACACAGGACATCCTGCTGCAATGTGAAAGCCTTAATCAATTGTCACCTGTAACCTGGGGAGATTGGAAGTGAAGGAAGTCTTTTGTTTTGTGTGTGTGCTATAGTACCCTTTTCATGTATGTGGATCTCTGGAAATCCCATTTATGTCTGAGAACGGAGACAGGAAAACGCCTTAATCAAGTTTTCACCTGGAGTTGAAAGCCTAACTTCACAATCTTTGATGTATAGTAGACTTTTACCTGGAAATGGAATATGTCTGAGATTTAATTAAAACCTAGTTCCTCCCCTCCCCAAGTAAGTTGCAGCCTCCAGGCGTAGCTCAGAGTATAAAAAGCAGAGGCAAATGCCTAGTGACCATCTGCTCTGGGAGTTAGCGCATAGCTAGAGTCGATCTCGACTTCCGGTCGAACAAGCGGCATGCTCCTGCCGACAACTTTGAGACCTTCAAGTTGGTAACGTTTTTTTTAATCCCCATTTTTATTTTACGCAAATATCCGTGTGTGTTATCTTTGTAACTTTTATCTTGTAACTATTTTTACTTTGTCTTTTTGTAATCTTTTTGTATATATTAAGTTCTGCATTGTTCTATGTTTTTCTAGAATATTAAATTATTATTTAATAAGTTTGACTTCTGCCGTACTAAACTAACACTCATAGCCTAGAAGAGACTGAAGTGTAACCGTGTATAAGTTCATGCCTAATTGTACGCTTGAGCAACACTACCGTATGAAATTGTAATTGCATTGTGTGTGGGGGCGTTTGTCATACGTTGGCCTAAGCGCGCAGCTGACCCAACGTACGAACAACGCCAGTGCGAGTAGCGACAGCAGAGTGGCTAACAGTATCGTTCGGAACGACTGTTAGTGGGTCTTTGCTTCACGACAGTGTAAGATTGCAACTGTGTGTGTGTGTGGGTGCGTGGCGTTCCCGTATTTGGCCTAAGCGCAAAGCTGACCCAAATACGAAAACGCAGATTGCGTATTGAGCACTCGATAGCTGAGTGAACGTGTCTAGCAACGCTAGTGGTGGCAGTGGGAAGTGTTTGAGGGGTTCCAGCCTTGTTTGTAGCTTAAATAAGGCTGTTCCCCGCTTAATCTGGTCAAACCCACAGTCGGGAACCGTATACGCAGGCGTGCCGCGGGCCGGTTCCTGACATAATTGGCTGGCGGTGGTGGCATCGTTTAGTACATTAGTACGCAGTTTAGCTCGCTATTCTGAGTACTAAAGGCTGGAAGCTTGCTAGAAGCAACTAGCCTACAGAAGTCTACTCAGTGCAGAATCTATATACGTTTTTTTTTTTTTGTTCAAAGATACACACTTGGTGTTTGCTTTCCCTCCCCCCTTTTTTTTTTCTTTTTATTTTGTGCAACACGATGGCTCAGAAAGCATCCAGCTATGCAAGGCAAAACAAAGAGATACTACTCAACCTGTGTGAGCACAAAGGCATCGAGACGGTGAGCGGCCAGACTAAGGAGCAGTTAGTTCGTGCGCTCGAGGAGCATGATGAGGCAGAACGAGCCCGTGCTTCAACGTCAGCAGATGCAGCTCACGACACGCCAGAGGAGGAATCGCTCCCGCCACAGGATGCGAGTGGAGACGATGTCCTGGATGATCCACCTAACACGGAGATGACATCTCTGGAAGCCGACCTACAGCTACTAGGTTCGGCTGAGCCCGAACTGCGCCTAAAGCTGATTCTGGAACATCGGCAAGCAGAGAGGGAAATACGACAAGCAGAGAGGGAAATACGACAAGCAGAGAGGGAACAAGCTGCCCAGCGACTCCAGGCCGAGAGGGACAGACTCCGGGCAGAGGAGGGAAGAGCTGAACGGCAACACCAGCTGGAGCTGGCGAAACTTCAGCAGCAGAACCGGTCTGCTGGACCCGCAGAACGCGAAGGTGAGCGAGTCCACAGAATCCCCCTGGATAAGTTCCCCGCTATGGACAAGGACTCTGACATAGACACTTGCCTACAGGGGTTTGAAAGGACTTGTCGGCAGTATGGGGTGCCCCATGAGCAGTGGGCAAGATACCTCACACCAGGGCTGAGAGGCAAGGCCCTGGAGGCGTTTGTGAGTCTCCCCCAGGAGGAAGAAACAGACTTTGAGGCAATTAAGAAAGCCATCATTGCACGATACCACCTCACGCCAGAGGTGTATCGCAAACGTTTCAGGACAGTGCAGCGAGGTCCTAATGACAGCTACCTGGATCATGCTTGCACCCTGCGCACTGCCTTCCAGCAGTGGCTAAAAGGACTGTCAGTTAAAACCTTGGATGCCCTGCAGGAGCTGATGATAAAAGACCAGTTCCTACACACCTGTCCTGTTGAGGTCCGGCTGTTTGTGCTGGATCGAGAACCAAAGACAGTGGATGAGGCTGCGGAAATGGCCGATGCCTACACCGCCCATAGAGCACCTGAGTCCCGGAGGACTACTACGCCCAGCTGGAGAGGAGAACAGATTGCTAAACCTGTTTCACCCAGCACCCAGAGGAGGCAAGCACCGCTGTCTCCTGGATTCAAGCAACCTGACACTCGGAAATGCTTTGTATGTGACAGGGTGGGTCATATCAGCACGACTTGCCCAGAGAGGAAGAGGGAGGCCCCAAAATCCAGTGAGGCCTCAAACCCCAGTGAAGTCCCAACGGCTTTGTGTGCTACCAGGAATGCTACTGGCTATGCAGAGAATCTGCAGCTTGTCACGGTTGGGGGTACAATTGCCACTGGGCTGAGGGACACTGGTGCAGAAGTGACTCTCATACATCCCCAGCTCGTGAACCCGGAGCAGTACATACCTGGGAAAATGATTGCTGTCCGAGGAATTGGGGGTGTCACCCCAGCCATACCCACCGCCTTGGTCCACCTGAATTGGGGGGCCGGCAGCGGATTGAAAGAAGTTGGGGTAACCGACAAAATCCCCACCAACGTTTTGCTGGGTACTGACCTGGGACGGTTAGTGGCCCGGTATGAGCCTACTCCAAACCCCGTGGAGCCTGCATCCCCAGCAGGAGTTCAGGACTCTTGCAAGGTACTGTCTGATAATGCTGTGCAAATGGGGAGTGCTGGTGAGGCCCCAGGGGCTATGGACTGTGTGCTAGGAGCCAGCCCTAGTGAGTCTCCAGTGCCTAGGCCTGGAGTGGGACATATTGATACAAAGAATGCAGAAATTGATAATGTCATTCATGATGCACGGACTATCGAGGCAATCGATGCCAGAACTGTTGATGCTACTTGTGAAGTGCTGAGTAGCAATGTGTGTAAAGATACAGATAATGTTGATGTTTTATGTGATGTCCCAAATGACAATATATGTAGGGCTGATAATGCTGATGTCATATGTGTTGTGCTACGTAATGCTGTGTGTCATGTGGACACTCCGTCAGCTGCAGGAGGAACCAGCGGCGCTCGCTGGGCTGCAGCAGGTGGACTGTCCACTGAAGGGGCAGATGGCACCAGGCCAGATCCTTCCCCTTCAGATGGGTTCAAGACCAAAGGTGATGTGGTTTATGATATGTGTAAGGTGGGCGCTCCCTCGGCTGCCGTGGTAACCCGCAGCGCTAGCGAGTCTACAGCAGAGGGACTGTCCACTGAAGTGGCAAATGTTGCTGGGTCAGCCACATCCAATCCGGAACCTGGCCTGCAGGGCCCAGGAGCCTCTCCGTCTGCAGCCTTCCTGGAATGTGTGACAGGCAGCACTGAGCTCTCTGGGGCTGTTCGATTTGACAGCAGCCTGGAAGAGCTCAGGGGGCTAGCCAGCAGGTCACCAGCTGGGAGGGGCGGGCTGAGAGGGTCCTGGGAAGTTATTCCCTCGGAGCTGTCCGAAGGGGAAGAGGCAGACCAGCAGATAATCGATCCCCAAAGGGACCGAGAGATAGCTCCTGCCACTATAGAGAAAGTGCCTGTAGCGACGGTTGGAACCCTCCCCCAGCTGCAGCACTGTCTCTATGGTCGCCAATTCACGGTTGTCACTGACTCACATTCCCCTGGTTGGTTACGTCAGGTTGCCAAGGGCAATGACACATTGCAGCAACCTGACCTAGCTTTCCATTCGTGTAGCTTGGAGCTAACTGACAGGTGGGGAACCCTCCTGAGGATGCTAAAGGGTTACCCCACCCGGCCAGGCCGTCAATGTAGGCTTTGGCAGGATGATTCGTTAGAACCACCTGCCAGTGCCATCTGGAAGGGGAGCAATCATGGGAATGCTGATGGACTGTCCGGTCAAGCAGAACCAACAATGTAGGTGCTGGCAGGATAATCTGGGAAGATTATCTGCCTTGCACCAAGTTAACGGCGGAGGTGTGGAGATATATTGAGGTGCTGATGATATTAAGGATATATTGAGGTGCTGATGATATTAAGGATAACAGGAACATCTTTCCTTCATTTTTTGTGACTATCATATGGGATTGTCTGTTAGCCAGTCTTCCTGGAATTCTGTATAAAGTGAAAATTACCTATCACTGTCTGCTTCTAATTAGGAAACCCTTAATTAGTTGCTGTGAAGCCTATACAGGTGGTCAGACCATGTTGTCTGAATAATGTCTCCGAGGTGTATTGTGTTTGGGAGCAATTGTCACCTATCACACAGGACATCCTGCTGCAATGTGAAAGCCTTAATCAATTGTCACCTGTAACCTGGGGAGATTGGAAGTGAAGGAAGTCTTTTGTTTTGTGTGTGTGCTATAGTACCCTTTTCATGTATGTGGATCTCTGGAAATCCCATTTATGTCTGAGAACGGAGACAGGAAAACGCCTTAATCAAGTTTTCACCTGGAGTTGAAAGCCTAACTTCACAATCTTTGATGTATAGTAGACTTTTACCTGGAAATGGAATATGTCTGAGATTTAATTAAAACCTAGTTCCTCCCCTCCCCAAGTAAGTTGCAGCCTCCAGGCGTAGCTCAGAGTATAAAAAGCAGAGGCAAATGCCTAGTGACCATCTGCTCTGGGAGTTAGCGCATAGCTAGAGTCGATCTCGACTTCCGGTCGAACAAGCGGCATGCTCCTGCCGACAACTTTGAGACCTTCAAGTTGGTAACGTTTTTTTTAATCCCCATTTTTATTTTACGCAAATATCCGTGTGTGTTATCTTTGTAACTTTTATCTTGTAACTATTTTTACTTTGTCTTTTTGTAATCTTTTTGTATATATTAAGTTCTGCATTGTTCTATGTTTTTCTAGAATATTAAATTATTATTTAATAAGTTTGACTTCTGCCGTACTAAACTAACACTCATAGCCTAGAAGAGACTGAAGTGTAACCGTGTATAAGTTCATGCCTAATTGTACGCTTGAGCAACACTACCGTATGAAATTGTAATTGCATTGTGTGTGGGGGCGTTTGTCATACGTTGGCCTAAGCGCGCAGCTGACCCAACGTACGAACAACGCCAGTGCGAGTAGCGACAGAAGAGTGGCTAACAGTATCGTTCGGAACGACTGTTAGTGGGTCTTTGCTTAACGACAGTGTAAGATTGCAACTGTGTGTGTGTGTGTGTGTGGGTGCGTGGCGTTCCCGTATTTGGCCTAAGCACAAAGCTGACCCAAATACGAAAACGCAGATTGCGTATTGAGCACTCGATAGCTGAGTGAACGTGTCTAGCAACGCTAGTGGTGGCAGTGGGAAGTGTTTGAGGGGTTCCAGCCTTGTTTGTAGCTTAAATAAGGCTGTTCCCCGCTTAATCTGGTCAAACCCGCAGTCGGGAACCGTATACGCAGGCGTGCCGCGGGCCGGTTCCTGACAGAAGGCAACACAGAAAAAAGATCACTGGGTCTCGGCCTGGATTTTGCATTTATAGCTTTGGCTTTATTGGCACCATAGTGGCAGACTGCCACTATGGTGCTAAAAAAGCTAAAGCTATAATTGCAAAATCCAGGTCGAGACCCGTGATCTTTTTTTCTTTCTGGGCTACAATTCTTGATACATCCCATGCATGAACAAGGAGAGATTTATTATTATTATTATTATTTTTATTATTATTATTATTATTTTGCTTCCAGGACACCTTTCGTGTTTTTCTTCTTCCATGTACAGCAGCCCACCTCCAATTCCATATTTATTTCCCCTCTTCATATATGACATTTATGTACAGCAGCACCTCTCTTTTATGTACAGGTCCCTTATGCAGCCCCTCCTGCCCTCTATGTGTTGCTTTCCATTTGCAGCCTCCCTTTTACACTTGCAGCCTTCTCTTTTATGTGCTATAACTTCTTTTACAATGGATTCCTTATAGAGGATCCACCCAAGACCAGAGCCTTTGTGGTCTTAACAAAAATTCTGCCACATTGCCTGACACAGACAAGACACAGAAAATTTACATTGTGCTTTTTTTCCCAGCAGACTCAAAGTGCAAGAGCTGCAGCAACTAGGGTGCTCTCTGTAGACAGTGGCAGTGTTTGAGAGTCTTGGCCAAGGTCTCCTAACTGAAAAACCTAATAGAGGATTCATCCAAGACCAGAGCCTTTTGTGGTTTTTCTAAAAAATCAGCCACAGCGCATGAGAGTTGAACTATCCAGTATCACATCATGAGACACAGTGAAGGTCTCTGCCTTTATGTCCTAGTCCTTCCTTATTTCTAAAACTCAATATAGAGAAAAAAAAAGTTTTTTTCACCCCTAGAATTACCTCCCTTAACTGATAACAGTCAAATTTGTCAATGCTGCAATAATTCCAGTCTCTCTATCACGGCATCAGGATTTGTGTCTCATATTGCCTAGTTGAAGAGGGTCTGTTTTAAACATTCGGGATGCCAGAGCTCACCTAGTGGTCCAGGATAGAGAAGAACCATGGAAAGCAATCATGTGGTTGTGAACTTGATTTCTAAAAAATATTTTTTTTCCAAGTCTCCCACTTACAAGTAGAATTTTTGTACTGAAATTTTTGTGAAGAGATGGAGAGACACTTTGAGGCAATTTACCATGAATGTAAAACACAATGATGAATAAACCTGAGTTGGAATTTACCTGCACTACAGTAGTTCTCAAATGGCTCAGAAGTTATTATATTTTTAGTTGTATTCTCTTGACTTTCCATTCTGGTTTCTGGTTACATATCTTGATGCTGAGGACTTGTTATCTACTCAGTTTCCTGTTCCTCCGTGTCTTTGTAACTCTTTTTCTTTTTCTTTTTTCAGGCACCTGATACTTAAGCTAAAAATTCATATTTTGTATTTACCAACATTTACGGAAGATCTGGGTTGTCAAGTGTGCACATTCACGTGCATGAAGTGTAAAATGTAAAATTAAGGAAAACTCTAGAGGAGCTCTGTTATTGCATACAGTACTTATCCTCTCCACTTGTGTCATCCATTACTGCAGTTTACTGAGTGGGCTCTTCAAGTAAATCTTTATTGATGATCAAAAAGTATACATAGTTGAAACCACAAAAGAGCTAAACAACTGAAATATGATCATTTTTCCTGCACCATAAGACATAACTTATAAACAATGATCTTGGATGAAATCTTTCTCCAGTTTTGATTAATATTGTTCTTTCTACAAATTATGTGTGAGGCCAATCAGACACAAGTCACACAGATTTATTTACTTGGGTTCCAAGATTTATACAAATTCAAATTTATATTTTTTGTTGGGTTTTTTTTATGTTATATGTTGGTACTCAGTGGTAACCTTCTAATTTTCACCTTGGTGACCACTACAGATCATCTTAAAATCCCGATGTTCATTTTTTTGAAACACTTGGCTATCGCAGATGTCCTTCTGACGACTACTGTAGTTCCCTTGATGCTGCACATTATATTGGTTGATGAAGGTTCCCTCACATTTATTGGTTGCATTGCCCAGCTGTATTGCTTTGGCATATTTGGATGTGTTCAAACTTTTCTCATTGCTGCTATGTCCTATGATCGATATTTGGCTATTTGTATACCATTGCGCTATGCCTCCCTTATGAACATTCACATTTGTCTCCAACTTTTTATTGGATCGTGGCTCTTAGTTGTCCTGCTAATATCAAGTGAAGTATTTGTGTTGTGTCAGTTTCACTTCTGTGGGCTTAATTATATCGACCATTTCTTCTGTGATTTTGGGCCAATTGTAGAACTAGCTACATCAGTCAAATTTAATTTCATGATACAAGACATCACAACTTCTGTATTTGTGATTGCTTGTCCATTTGCATTCATAGTCATAACCTATGGCTGTATCTCGTTTGCCATTATGAAGATATCTTCTGCTAATGGGCGAAGAAAGGCCTTCTCCACTTGTAGCTCCCACCTGACCACAGTTTGCACTTATTATGGGACTTTAATCACTGTTTACATAGTTCCAACTGACTACAGCTCAGCGAAGACAAATAAATACATGTCTTTGTTGTACCTTGTGGTGACCCCAGTAATGAATCCCATCATCTACAGCCTAAGGAATAAAGAAATAAAGAGGACTTTGCTTAAACTGCTCAAACGTTCTTTATAAGATTTATTAGTCTGATTTACATGCCACTTTGGCTTCGTACGTCTACATTTCTGATCTTTACATTTTGCTGTTCATGTGAACCAGAAGTAAGTACTCTATGCTGAATGCCTAAAATGCTTTGCAAGAATATGTTTTGGAGTACATATGAATACGCGGAATGACAATTAGACAAGTTTAGGCAAAAGTTAATAAAAATTAACTCCATTTACAGCTTTTTTTGTAGGAATGATTTGGTGAAACACGGATAAGGAAATATGATGCTGTTTTAATAGCTTTGAACATTGGGGAAATTTACACTTTTACATGACTTGTTAAAATCCAGCTCATCCCTTGTCCTGGGATGGTCCCATTTCTTGTCCCAACAGACAAAGCCACCTTTGCAAAAATAAAAACATTCTTGAAAATGTGTTTTCTTGTTCCGTTAACGCCTATGCATTTGTTTAAAGTACATTTGTTCATGCCCATATATTGTTCGGGAATATAGTCATTTATGTAAAAAAAAGTAACATTTTCACAAAATGTATGGCAAACAAAAATGGCCATATTTGCCCATCACTGCCCAGTACTTTACATTCCTAGACCAATAAATATGCCTGCATCAGAGTGAAGGTGAAATATAAAAATGACATGTGGGCTTGAGGAAAAAAAAACAAAAACCTTCTTTCGTAACTTTGGCCAGTTCTATTTGAAGTGTGTGTGTTTTATGAGTCTTTACTTTTTATTTCAGTGTCCTTACTATCAGTCTATCCACCATAAAGGAAATGTGAAGTGAAGCACAAATAAAAAAAAAACAGATACTTACCTATGGAGTGGGAAGGCCCTGGATATTCTTAAAGCACAATTGTGCCACAGAGACTGTGTACAACAAAGACTGTGCATACAGTTGCTGTTGAATGATTTTATGGGGATGTATGTGTGTCTTTTGGAGGTAGGAAGTAAGTCTGCTCCAAGAAGTTTCAGCATGTAGTGTTGGTGGTATAATGTTAGGATAGCAGCCTACCATGTGGTAGGCCTGTGTTCAAATCCTGGGCCTGGCCAATATATGTGAGTTGGCTTTTAAAATCTTACAAATCCATAAGCAAGCTCAATTTTCTCTTGGATATATCATACGGGTACATGCTAGGCTGGCTTCAGCATGTGGTGGTATAGTGGTGAAGAGAGCTTTCTGTTGGTGGAATAACAATAATATTTATATAGCGCTTTTCTCCCTGGGGACTCAAAGCGCTGTGACCCTGCATTATGCAGTCTCAAAGGCTCGGGAAAAGAGGTGAGTTTTTAGCCTTTTTTTAAAGCTGTCCAGAGAAGGAGCCTCTCGTACTGATTGTGGAAGTGAGTTCCATAGAGTAGGGGCTGCGTAGGAAAAGGCCCGAGCACCAAATATTAAGTGTATCCTGGGAATAACCAGCTTCATCTTGTTGGCAGAGCGGAGGGTGCGTGAAGGGGCATAAAGTTCCAATAGATCCGCTATGTATTTGGGTCCCATGTGGTGTAGAGCCTTGAATGTCAGCAGGCAGATCTTAAAATTGATTCTCCATTTTACTGGCAACCAGTGAAGAGTTTGCAGTACTGGGGTGATGTGTGAGCTGCGGGGGGCATTGGCTAGGAGTCTGGCTGCAGCATTCTGTACTAGCTGTAAGGGGCGCAGAGCCTTATCTGTAGATCCGATGAACAGGGCGTTGCAGTAGTCTAGGCGGGAGGATACAAATGCGTGAACCAGGGCAGGTAGGTCTTCAGCTGGGATAAGTTGTTTGATTTTCGCTATATTTCTTAGATGGAAGAAGGAAGACTTGACGACAGCTGATACCTGCTGTCTGAGTTTTAGATTTCCATCCAGGATCACCCCAAGGTTTCGCACAGAGTCTTTATACTGTACAGTATCTCCCCCAATTGCTAGTTTGAGGTGGTGAGCGTTTTGAACTTTATCCATCATGTGTGGACCACCTACCACCAACACCTCTGTTTTGTCAGAGTTCAGCCTCAGCCAGCTGGTGTTCATCCAATTTTGTAAATCCACTAGACACGCATTTATGGATGCTGATGGGTCTTGGGTGCCAGGCTTGAAGGACAGATACAGTTGTGTGTCATCTGCATAACAATGGTATCCTAGGCCATAGTTCTGGATTATTTTGCCCAGTGGGAGCATATAGGCTGCAAAGAGTAATGGTGATAGTACAGAACCCTGTGGAACTCCATAGGCAAGTGGCACTGGATTAGAGTAGTGTGTGCCCAGACATACTTGCTGTGTCCTGCCAGATAGGAAGGTCTGAAACCATCTAAGAACAGTACCCCTTAGGCCACAGTAATTCTTCAGTCGCTGGATAAGAATTTCATGATCCACAGTATCAAATGCTGCTGACAAGTCAAGAAGAATCAGAATTGAGCAATCACCCTTGTCCCTTGCAGTAAGTAGATCATTCATTACTCGGACTAATGCTGTTTCAGTGCTGTGCCTTTTCCTGAATCCTGACTGAAAAGTATCAAAGATGTTGTTATCTGTAAGCCTGGCTTCTAGCTGGTTGGCGACTGCTTTCTCGATAACTTTTGATAGGAATGGTAAGTTCGCCACAGATCTGTAGTTGGTTACAGAATCAGGATCTAGTGATGGTTTCTTCAGCAGGGGTTTTATGATTGCTTTCTTTAGTTCTTCTGGGAAAAGACCACTTTGCAAGGAGCACTGAGTGATTTTGTGAAGTGCTGGCCTGATCAGCTCTGGGCACTGCATTAAGGATCCAGTTGGGCCAGGATCCAGGTCGCAGGTAGTGGGGCGGATACTTTGAATGAGAATTCCAAAATCTTCTACACTTAGAGTGTCAAAGACTTGCCATGGTGGTACGGTAGTAGGCATATGCAACGTCCAGTGGTCAATTGATGTAGTTGGTGTAATGCTGGCACGGATGGTAGACACCTTGTTTGTGAAGAAGGCAGAGAATTCTTCACACCTTTCCCTGGAGTATGTGGTTGGGGCTTTTAGGCAGGAAGGATTGCAGACTGATTCCACTGTGTGCAGGGGCGCCTCTGGCCATTTTGTCACTACAGGCGAGAAAGCTTGTGGCGCCTCCCCCCCCCCCCCTCCTGATTTAAGTGCACATTTAATGCAATTTGTAAAAAAGTTATAAATGGGGCTATTATGTGTATTGTATATTACCAACTATAATGCATCCCTTTTGATATAAAGCGTGTGCCATATGATTCATGCTGCCACCGTTTCCCTAAAATAAAATCAGCAGATAGCATGGCCACTTCAGAACATGTTAAGATATATAATAGCACAAATAACAATGTCAGGTATCATGTCCCCTACAAATCAAATACAGATAACACGTCCCCCACAGAGCAAATGCAGATATGTCCACCATAGATCAAATGCACAGAACACGTCGTCCCCCACAGATCAAATCCAGATATGTCCCCCATAGCAGGACGGAACCAGGGGGCTGGGCGGGGGAGTGTGTGTGTGCAGTGGGCGTGTGCGCATACGGTGCGCAGTCGCACAGCGGGCAGGCGCTTGCATGCATGCTGACTGTGTGGCGGTGGTAACTGGGGAGGGAAGGGAGTTCAGACACAGACCTAGAGCCCGTTTTTAAACGGGCTTAGGTCTACTAGTAAAAATAATAATAATATGGTAGGACATTACACTATGACTATGGTAGAAATTAGATTGTGAGCTCCTCCGAGGACAGTCAGTGACATGACTATGTACTCTGTAAAGTGCTGCAGAAGATGTCAGTGCTCTATAATTACATAATAATATGGTTGGACATTAGGCTATGACTATGGTAGGATTAGATTGTGAGCTCCTCCGAGGACAGTCAGTGACATGACTATGTACTCTGTAATGTGCTGCAGAAGATGTCAGTGCTATATAAATACATAATAATAATATGGTAGGACAATAGACTATGACTATGCTAGGATTAGATTGTGAGCTCCTCTGAGGACAGTCAGTGACATGACTATGTACTCTGTAATGTGCTGCAGAAGATGTCAGTGCTATATAAATACATAATAATAATATGGTAGGACATTAGACTATGACTATGCTAGGATTAGATTGTGAGCTCCTCTGAGGACAGTCAGTTACATGACTATGTACTCTGTAATGTGCTGCAGAAGTTGTCAGTGCTATATAAATACATAATAATAATATGGTAGGACATTGGGGAGAGGTCACTGGGTGCTGTTTGGGGGAGAAGGGGCAGGAAAGATCATTGGGTGCTGCTGGGGGGCACAAGAGAGGTCACTGGGTGCTGCTGGGGGTTGGGAAGAGAACACTGGGTGCTGCTGGGGTTGGGGATCAGGAGGAGTAACTGGGTGCTGCTGGGGGGTCAGGAGAGGACACTGGGTGTTGATTTGGGGTCAGGAGAGGACACTGGGTGTTGATTTGGGGTCAGGAGAGGACACTGGGTGTTGATTTGGGGTCAGGAGAGGACACTGGGTGTTGATTGGGGGTCAGGAGAGGTCACTGAGTTCTGCTAGGGGTCATTGGATGCTGCTGAGGGGGTCAGATGAGGTCACTGGGTGCTACTGGGGAAAGGGCAGGGGGTGATCAGGAGAGGTCAATGGGTGCTTGGGGGGGATCAGGAGAGGTCATCACTGGGTGCTGCTGGGGGGGGGGGGGGGCAGAAGTCAGGAGAGGTAACTGGGTGGGTGCTGCTTGGGGGTCAGGAGAGGTCACTGGGTGCTGTTGGGGGTTGAGAAGAAGTCACGTGCTGCCTGGGGGGTGAGGGTCAGGAGAGGTCACTGGGTGATGGTGGCCTGGGGTGGTTCTGGTGGTGAGGAGAAGTCATGGTCCTGCTGATGGAGTGGAGGCACCATCTTACCGGCTGCTGACAGCGTCCCAGTCTTCATTCCTGCCACCACTAGTATTTCTGTCACGGCCATAGACGGATGGGGGCAGAGCTTAGATTCGGTGTGGGCGGAGTTTTGATTCGTTGGGAGCGGAGCTTCCCGCGGCCGTGGCTTCATCTGCGTGCAACTGAAGAATATCTCCTCCCCTTCCCTCTCTGTGAGTCGCAGCATGACCCGGGGGAAGCCTATGGTGGAGGATTCAGCTGTTTCTTCCCTTCTTCCTCCTCACGCTGGAGTCACGCTGCGAGGGGGGCGGGGCTCCTTTAGCTAAGCATGCTTGCCACTATGCCTCTCCACCTTCCGCTGCAAGGCACCCCCCCCCCTCTATTCCTAGCATTCTAAGTGGTCCATAGTGGCGGCAGAGAGATAACTTGCCCGCGGCTTTAAAGGGGCCATGCCGCGGGTAATTTTAATGACAAGGAGCGCGCCCTGTGCATTGTGGGTGCTCCAGGCAGTTGCCTGGAATGTCAGTGCCTAGAGGCGGCCCTGACTGTGTGGAAGAGTTGAGCAGTTCTGTTGTTGGCTGTAGATATTTTGTGCGAGATAAAGTCTGATTTTTTCTTGGTTATTGCTTGTTGGTATTGTCTGAGGTGTTGAACTAGGCTAGATTTGTGCTCCTCAGTCCCTGATTTACGCCACTGTCTTTCTAGTCTGCGCCCTTTCTTTTTTAGATCCATGATGGTTTTGTCAAACCAATTAGCTTTCTGCTTTTTGGTTGCTGATTTTTGTGCGCCATGGGGCAATACTGTCAAGTGTTTCATATATCGTGGTGTTGTACTGGGTTACTAGAGTGTTTGGGTCCATTTGGCTGTGGAGCAGACTTGTAAAATCCAGGTTGGCAGTTATCCTCTCCGGTGCTAATTTACTCAGGGGACGGGTTTTGATTGTTTCTTTAGGGAGCTGCTTGATAGGGTGATGTTCAATAGTAAACTGTATTATGTGATGGTCTGACCACACCACTGGGGTTACTGTTATGTTACTAATGTCCATTCCGAGGTGGAACAGTAAGTCTAGCATATGCCCTCCTCTGTGGGTAGCAGATTTTACAACTTGTGTGAAGCCTAGTCCACCCATGAGATTTATTAGTTCATTTGCATCTTGTGATTGAGTGTTATCAGCCCAGACGTTGAAGTCACCAAGGATGATCCATCTCGGATAAGACATAGTTAGCATGGCCAGAAGTTCTGGGAATTCCTGTAGGAAAGGGTCAGCATCTCCGGGGGGACGATAAACCACTAAAATTTTGAAGCCTTTACCAGCTGAGATCTGGGCACCTATACATTCAAAGGACTTTATTGAGCCAACATTCAGGGCTCTGAGCTGCAGAGTTGTTTTGCCACAAATTGCTACACCCCCTCCTCTGCGGTCTCGTCTTCCCTCACTTAGGACTGAGTAATTGTATGGGATGGTTGCTTCCAGTGTGGGGCCCGCATTGGCATCAATCCAGGTTTCAGTGATGCATGAAAAATCGCATGTCTGAATAAGGTCCGCAATAATGGCTGTCTTATTGTTTATAGAGCGGGCATTGCAGAGCAATGCGGTGACTGCATGGGGCTTAGCAATGGCGACTGGGTTCACTGCTGGGGTGTTACTGCATCTCTGACTAGGGACTTGGTAACTTCTGCTACTTTCAGCCTCTGATTTCCAGTAAACATCACTGGAGATCGCTGGAAAGTTATTTTCTTTGAATGGGCCTGGGTCCCTGAAGTTGGACTGAGACTGAGTGTGGCACTTTTTATGGGCCTGGCCGCCTTTTTTACCTCTGTGCGTTTTATTTAAAATCCCTAGAGATTCCAGCAAATTAGCTTGTTTTTTTTCCAATGTGAGATGCAGCTCTCAATGGCCTGAGAGATAGTAAGAAGCTGGCTGTATAGATTAACATTGCTCTTTGTGAAGGAATGGGTTAAGTAAGCTCTTCCTTTGATTGTTGTTGTTTATCAGTGGGGGGTATACAAAAGAAAATGCTGGCCTTCAGAATCTGCTACAAGAGGTGTGAAAAGTCCATTGATATGCAGAAGCATGGGGCCTACTAAGGTTTACTTAGAAAGGCAATGGAGTCAATATAATTTCAGCCTCTGAATGCATTTCAAGTATTTGTACAGTCTGCAAAAACGGATTGCCAGCTGAAGGATATTACTGCTGTTTGAGGAAGGAGGATGAATTCCCTTACCTTGGGAAGAGGACTTGGGAAGGTAGGAAATCTGCTTGCTGTGTTGCATGGACATGCTTTTTGATGTGTTTGCTTGTTTGAAGCTGTGGACCTCATGAGTATCCAGGTGGAGAAATCCTATTCCATTGTGTGTCCTTGTAGGAGTAGAAAAGGTTTTTTTTTGTTTGTGTGGATTATCAGCTTCCCAATCCCATGCAGGACTCCAAAACCAAGGTCAGCTACACATGACTTTCATGGTGAGTACAATCCAGCTTGTAACTTAGCCATCCATAAACTTCCACGTTTCCCAGAAGGTTCCAGTTGTAGCCAGAGAGTTCATGGTGCAGAATCTGTAAGTATTTTTGTTCCTTCTGCGCATATATGTGATTAATGCTTCCCAGAGCCGAGACAAGGTGTGGAGCAGGTAAAAGGAGAGGCTGCCATCTTGAGCGCGCTCAGTAACGGGAGTAATAGAGGCGCCAGTCAAGTATAAAATCGGTTAAAAAACGTCTAAAAGGAGGGAAATGGGTGGATTCACCTCCCCCAAATAAAAAATGACCAGGCTGATGTAGCCGTAGGATTTTATAATTCAATTTATTAAAACAATTCTCCAATAGTGATGCAACGCGTTTCACGGGCAAACATCCCGCTTCATCAGGCAGTGTAACAAGGAGAACACTGAAGGGAAGAACCAAGGGGGGGGGGGGGGTTGGAACAGAAAACAAGAAAAGAGAAAGGGGGGGAGGGGGGGGAAGAAAAGAAAAAAACAAAAAGAAAAAAGGAAAAATTGGTGCTAAAAAGTACTCAATGCATTAGCATATTATCAAACAATCATCAACATCAGAGGAGTATTCTTGTGATTTTATAATATTATCAGGATCAACCTACTGTAATTATAACTTGCATACATATAGCAAACATATAGGCACTCAAATCCCCATATACACATGCAACTATATGTGTATATATTGCTCACAATAAAGACCCTAGTTCAGTCTATGTGGAAAAAGTTCAATCAGTTTAGTTGTGCCCATTGCATGTCATATATAATATATATAAATATAAGTACATAAATCAGTAGACCTTCATGCACGGCGGCATGTGCAATAGAATAAAAAATCCTTTGTGGCTTACCATGTGCAGGTCAATCTGTAGCCAGAGCGCCTCTATGAGGGTAGGAGGCCGCTCATCAGCTTCTTATAGTATAAACAGGCGCCGGACTTCTGATCGAGCGGGCGCCGGAGGCGGAAGTGACGTGGCCACCAACGTATGCGTCTGATGGTACGCATGACGCCATTACGCCTGTGGGCAGCGGTGACAGGATGCGGCGGCAATGTCGCATCATAGTACGTATATGTGAGGGCGGATGCGTACATGAAGCCACATCCGCCCAAAGGAAGGTGGAAATGTCGAGGGGACAGATGGCGCATGTGCAGCCAAAGAAACGCTGCGCCCTCTGTCACAACAGACTATATATAAATGAAAATATAAACTAGATCAATAAGGGATCAAGAAATTTATATCAGAGTTAATGCATATGAAGTAAAGGGGAATTAGATAATTAGATCAAATATTTAGATGTTTTTAGTATTTTATAAATTCACTCTTTTTGTCAAATGCGAGGCTCTACTGCCCTCTAGTGGATATGGAAGTCATCGACCCTGATCTATATTGGATAGTGAAAATCAATGGAGAAAGCTAATGGAGAAAGCTATGACTCCTTGGTTATAACAGCACTTGTATACTAACTGCATTCACATAAAAGCATCTAGATAGAAAACAAAAATTAGGATAAACAGAAATACATGTAAATAAGTGAATTTGATGCATATATCAAAATTAAAAAATTCATACAATTGCATAAAAAAGGGGGGGGGGAAGACAAGTATAAAAAGGATAAAAGAGAGGACTATGCTAAAAAGGCTTAGTGAGCTCGTATTAATATAATTTCTCTAAAACTTCGTTGAGCCCCTCTGGAGCGAGGGTTCTCAATACTTGGATCCAGTACATGACCTCAGAAATATTTTGTGCTTGTATGTGATCTATGAACGAGATGCTTAGGTGTTGGGGGTCACCACTGTGATGAGTGCTGAAGTGTCTCGAGACGCTATGTGACGGGTACTGTTTAAGAACATTCCTTTTGTGTTGTCCAATTCTTTCTCTCGCAACCTGCGTTGTACGTCCTACATACTGTAATTTACAGGGGCATGTTATGAGGTATATTATGTTTTGAGAAATGCAACTTATGTTTTGTTTAATCGTAAACATAGTATTGGTGGTTTCGGAACAGAAGGTGTTTGTAGTGTTTACAAACTGACAGGCTGTGCATCGGGTATGGTTGCAAGGGAAGGAGCCAGGGGTAGGATCGCTGGTGCTGGGTGTATCTGATAACGAAACAGATCGAAATTTGCTAGGAGCCACCAGTGCACGAAGATTCGGAGCCCTTCTAAATGTTAGGAGGGGACTCTTGGGTATTGTGGATCTGAGGTGTGGGTCCTGCATTAATATTTCCCATCTCTTTTGTAAAATGGACCGGATTTCTCCGTGTTGAGTACTATAACCCGTGATGAATCTGGGAAAATTGGTGTTTGTGGGGGAGTCATTTATTGATGTACGTGAAATAGTAGTTGTCATGGCTTTGTGTTTTGCGTCTTTAATAAGTTTCAACGGATATCCACGTTCTGAAAAACTTCTTAGTGAGCGTGAAAGAAAGGGGGGAACCGAGAGCCCAATATGGTGTAGTATGTTAATGAGGTGATGTCTGATGCAAACACACACAATGGTTATACTCACAAGGACGGGTCGCCTCCAAGGCAACCACTGGATAAGCAGGCGGGGAGAATTGTAACCTGACTCCGCTCAGGGTTAAGAAGTCGCTCTCTGTAGATAGAAGGAAATGGGGATACACCCCTCCACCAAGGGTGGACTAAACAGTTATGTGGTACAACAACAGAGGCGCCAAGTAGAGTAAAATTAGTTAAAATTGTTAAAAAGGGGGAAGTGGGTGGACTCACCTCCCTTCTGAAAAAATGGCCAGACAACGGGCAGGTTACTTCAAGTTTAAAGTAACATTTATTATGAGCTCCAAAAGTGCAACGCGTTTCACGGGTAACAGTCCCGCTTCTTCAGGCAAACAATTTTTGGAGGGAGCAAAGTCGGGTCAAGAGCCAGATATAGCGCCTCTGTGCACAGAGGCGCTATATCTGGCTCTTGACCCGACTTTTCTCCCTCCAAAAATTGTTTGCCTGAAGAAGCGGGACTGTTACCCGTGAAACGCGTTGCACTTTTGGAGCTCATAATAAATGTTACTTTAAACTTGAAGTAACCTGCCCGTTGTCTGGCCATTTTTTCAGAAGGGAGGTGAGTCCACCCACTTCCCCCTTTTTAACAATTTTAACTAATTTTACTCTACTTGGCGCCTCTGTTGTTATACCACATAACTTCTTAGTGAGCGTGGTAGATTGAGTGTGAAAAACAGATAGTCCGGAGCAGTTACGGAAGATTCTACGATATTGACAATAGGGTGTGTTAGTAGTCCATGGGCGATAATGAAAACTATTAAAATGTATACAATTATTGGAATCTACGGTTTTAAAGTGTGTTTTGGTTTTAATTATGTCATCTTCCACATACAGAACCAAATCCAGAAATTCAATAGAGTTGGGATGGTGTAGAGCAGTGAAGTTAAGCCCAGCTGGATTATTGTTAAGGAAGTCGATAAATTGTGGAATGTTTGTTTGTTCACCTTTCCAGATAAAAATAAGATCATCTATGTATCTTCTGTAAAAAATTATATTATCACTGAATGGGTTATGAGAATCAAATTTAAGTGTCTTTAAATATCCCATAGTTAAATTAGCGTAGGATGGTGCAAATGGACTCCCCATGGCTTTCCCTGTAGCTTGGTGATAAAAATTCTCTGCAAAAGAGAATACATTGTGTTGTAGGATGAACTCTGCGCAATTTCTTAAAAAGGACTGTTGTATGGCAGGCATATCAGGATAGGTTGCTAAATAATGTTCTAAAGCCCTGAGGCCAAAGGAATGTGGTATGTTGGTATACAATGAAGAAACATCACATGTTAACCATATTTACAAGATTGTAAAGAATTTTTGTCTGCACATCTCAGAAATAAACAATACCACCCACTTATGTCTAATCTGGTTGCACGTTTAAAGAAATTTGAAGCCGACACTATCGACACTAAATTAAAGAAATTAAATCGAGACAGATTAGCGTATGCGGAGCACAGGGAAAGGGAACGTAAAACCAGGTTCCCCCCCACAGGCCCAAGACCACCACATAATCCCTCACTACCACCACCACCACCACTCATGAGCCTCAACATTCCACCCCCATCACTTCCGTCATTTCCCCCACCGCCTTCACAATATCCACCTTTTCCCCCACCGCCATGGATACCCCCTCCAGGACCTGTCCCACCAGGCACACCCCAAGGATCGGTTTCTAAATCTATTAAATCAAACACCATATTGACACCACAATTCAGCTTCGCCCACTCTGGGACCTTAACCAAAGCACTGATTGAGAAAGATAAAAAATAAAACTGTCAATCAAAAGCCCAATTTTGCACATTCCAAGAAACTAGGCAACAAACCCCTCCCCCTTCAAAACACAAAGAAAGGACCTGAGGTGGAGCCTTTCAAAAATCCATCCCTGTTTCCCTCCAACACTATAACTCCCAGTCAATTCAAACCCAACAAAATTACCACATATACATTCCATAGTGCCCCCCCCTGTTACGTTGGCCGTCCCAAACACACTAACCACAGCTACAACAATCAAACTGGATGAACCTGTACTTACTACCCCGGTGGACGATCTCACCAATGAAGGTGAATTAGGACTTTCACAGATCAGCATCCACGACACACCACCTTCTTCCTCCACTCCACCCAATACCTCCAGTTCTATGACCAGTATCAATACAAAAACTGGCCTTATTACAAATCATTTCAGTTTAACCAACACACAGAGAAATCCTAATACTTTAACATCCTCTTTTTTAGATCTGCCCTCCTCGATCACCCAAAACACACTAGTTCTGCCCCTTTCCAGCCCAACAACATCGAGAGTCATTCTTCAACCCAAGCACAAATTAAAACGACTACTTCCAGAATCCGGAAAAGAGGGAAAAGAGGGAAAGGAAAAAAGAAATTGCACTCAATCCCTGAACCGATAATGGCTCCCACTTCACAGACTCGTTGTATTTTCAACTTGTCAGACCACATATTATCCACCTCTGAAACCCGGTTACTAGAAAAAGGTCTATCATTCTGCCCGACTAATACTTCCCAGATGTCAAAACTTTTCGTTGAACTGAATTCATATATACGCAAACTCACTCTTAAAAGACACTTTGCCATTAAACAACATCAATCCACTTTATCCGATCCCAATAACAGCCTTATTCAGACTAACAATGACCATATTCCAAATTACATAGCCAATTCCAACGACATTTCCACTGAAAAATTCATCACTACTCAATTAAAAGGTAGGTCCAGATTCTACCCCACAGCCTCAAAGGGCAACTTTATTGATACCTTCTACACACTAGTCCTCAATGACCTTCAAAAACTTGATTTTACCTTCAACCCTCCACTTCCAATTTAACCAGACTGGAACAGAAAGCCCTTCACTCCATTAGAAATAACCACAACATCATTGTTAAACCGGCAGACAAGGTCGGGGGGGGGTATAGTTATTCTCAATAAAATTGATTACATTACTGAAGCCCACAGACTACTTGATAACCGTCTTCACTATACCAAGCTGACCACGGATCCTACAACCTACATTCAACTCCACTCTCAAGTCCTTCATTAATCAAGCTTTGTTTGATAATATCATAACTAAAAATGAACGCAACTACATCATCAACCATTACCCCAAAACACCGTTTTTTTTACTATCTTCCCAAAATTCACAAACATCTCACTAAACCACCTGGAAGACCCATTATATCTGGCATTGATTCTATGACCAGTAATTTGTCTAAATTTATTGATACACATTTACAACCGCTAGTACAGTCATTACCCTCTTATCTTAAGGACTCTCAACACCTCATTACACTGCTGAAAGACACCACGTGGAGACCTGAATACATATGGTTAACATGTGATGTTTCTTCATTGTATACCAACATACCACATTCCTTTGGCCTCAGGGCTTTAGAACATTATTTAGCAACCTATCCTGATATGCCTGCCATACAACAGTCCTTTTTAAGAAATTGCGCAGAGTTCATCCTACAACACAATGTATTCTCTTTTGCAGAGAATTTTTATCACCAAGCTACAGGGACAGCCATGGGGAGTCCATTTGCACCATCCTACGCTAATTTAACTATGGGATATTTAGAGACACTTAAATTTGATTCTCATAACCCATTCAGTGATAATATAATTTTTTACAGAAGATACATAGATGATCTTATTTTTATCTGGAAAGGTGAACAAACAAACATTCCACAATTTATCGACTTCCTTAACAATAATCCAGCTGGGCTTAACTTCACTGCTCTACACCATCACAACTCTATTGAATTTCTGGATTTGGTCCTGTATGTGGAAGATGACATAATTAAAACCAAAACACACTTTAAAACCGTAGATTCCAATAATTTTATACATTTTAATAGTTTTCATTATCGCCCATGGACTACTAACACACCCTATTGTCAATATCGTAGAATCTTCCGTAACTGCTCCGACCTATCTGTTTTTCACACTCAATCTACCATGCTCACTAAGAAGTTTTCAGAACGTGGATATCCGTTGAAACGTATTAAAGACGCAAAACACAAAGCCATGACAACTACTATTTCACGTACATCAATAAATGACTCCCCCACAAACACCAATTTTCCCAGATTCATCACGGGTTATAGTACTCAACACGGAGAAATCCGGTCCATTTTACAAAAGAGATGGGAAATATTAATGCAGGACCCACACCTCAGATCCACAATACCCAAGAGTCCCCTCCTAACATTTAGAAGGGCTCCGAATCTTCGTGCACTGGTGGCTCCTAGCAAATTTCGATCTGTTTCGTTATCAGATATACCCAGCACCAGCGATCCTACCCCTGGCTCCTTCCCTTGCAACCATACCCGATGCACAGCCTGTCAGTTTGTAAACACTACAAACACCTTCTGTTCCGAAACCACCAATACTATGTTTACGATTAAACAAAACATAAGTTGCATTTCTCAAAACATAATATACCTCATAACATGCCCCTGTAAATTACAGTATGTAGGACGTACAACGCAGGTTGCGAGAGAAAGAATTGGACAACACAAAAGGAATGTTCTTAAACAGTACCCGTCACATAGCGTCTCGAGACACTTCAGCACTCATCACAGTGGTGACCCCCAACACCTAAGCATCACGTTCATAGATCACATACAAGCACAAAATATTTCTGAGGTTATTCGGACCAGAGAGATGTACTGGATCCAAGTATTGAGAACCCTCGCTCCAGAGGGGCTCAACGAAGTTTTAGAGAAATTATATTAATACGAGCTCACTGAGCCTTTTTAGCATAGTCCTCTCTTTTATCCTTTTTATACTTGTCTTTTTCCCCCCTTTTTGTATGCAATTGTATGATTTTTTTAATTTTGATATATGCATCAGATTCACTTATTTACATGTATTTCTGTTTATCCTAATTTTTGTTTTCTATCTAGATGCTTTTATGTGAATGCAGTTAGTATACAAGTGCTGTTAAAACCAAGGAGTCATAGCTTTCTCCATTAGCTTTCTCCATTGATTTTCACTATCCAATATAGATCAGGGTCGATGACTTCCATATCCACTAGAGGGCAGTATAGCCTCGCATTTGACAAAAAGAGTGAATTTATAAAATACTAAAAACATCTAAATATTTGATCTAATTATCTAATTCCCCTTTACTTCATATGCATTAACTCTGATATAAATTTCTTCATCCCTTATTGATCTAGTTTATATTTTCATTTATATATAGTCTGCTGTGACAGAGGGCGCAGCATTTCTTTGGCTGCGCATGCGCCGTCTGTCCCCTCGACATTTCCACCTTCCTTTGGGCGGATGTATGCTTAAAAACAAGAAGAGAATCGAGAGCCCAATATGGTGCAGTATTGTCAGGTAAAATGAAGAGTTCAATAAAATTTTATGTATATATATACTCACAAACACGGGTTACCAATAGGCAACCACTTTAAATGCAGGTGGGGAGCATTAGGACCTGACCCCACTCAGGTTAAGAAGTCGCTCTCTGTAGATAGTAGATGGGGATACACCCCTCCACCCAGGGTGGACTAGAAGATCAGCAAAAACTCGGTATACAGAGGCGCCAGAGTAGAGTAAAACATTTTAAAAACCGCTTAAAAGGAGAGGAGGATGTTAAGGTGGACTCACCTCCCTCTTACAAAAAAAGAAAACTCACTTGAGTCTCAATAAAATAGAACTGTCAAGTAATTTATTCAACTCCACAAATGCAACGCGTTTCGCGGGCGTGACCCCGCTTCCTCAGGCAAAAATGGGAGCACAACTCAGTGGGTCAAGCAATAAGTTTGAGCGCCTCTGTGACAGAAGCGCTCAAACTTATTGCTTGACCCACTGAGTTGTGCTCCCATTTTTGCCTGAGGAAGCGGGGTCACGCCCGCGAAACGCGTTGCATTTGTGGAGTTGAATAAATTACTTGACAGTTCTATTTTATTGAGACTCAAGTGAGTTTTCTTTTTTTGTAAGAGGGAGGTGAGTCCACCTTAACATCCTCCTCTCCTTTTAAGCGGTTTTTAAAATGTTTTACTCTACTCTGGCGCCTCTGTATACCGAGTTTTTGCTGATCTTTGGGCGGATGTGGCTTCATGTACGCATCCGCCCTCACATATACGTACTATGATGCGACATTGCCGCCGCATCCTGTCACCGCTGCCCACAGGCGTAATGGCGTCATGCGTACCATCAGACGCATACGTTGGTGGCTACGTCACTTCCGCCTCCGGCGCCGGCGCCTGCTCGATCAGAAGTCCGGCGCCTCTTTATACTATAAGAAGCTGACGAGCGGCCTCCTACCCTCATAGAGGCGCTCTGGCTACAGATTGACCTGCACATGGTAAGCCACAAAGGATTTTTTATTCTATTGCACATGCCACCGTGCATGAAGGTATACTGATTTATGTACTTATATTTATATATATTATATATGACATGCAATGGGCACAACTAAACTGATTGAACTTTTTCCACATAGACTGAACTAGGGTCTTTATTGTGAGCCATATACACATATAGTTGCATGTGTATATGGGGATTTGAGTGCCTATATATTATATTACATATATATTTGCTATATGTATGCAAGTTATAATTACAGTAGGTTGATCCTGATAATATTATAAAATCACAAGAATACTCCTTTGATGTTGATGATTGTTTGATAATATGCTAATGCATTGAGTACTTTTTAGCACCAATTTTTCCTTTTTTCTTTTTGTTTTTTCTTTTCTTCCCCCCCTCCCCCCCTTTTTCTTTTCTTGTTTTCTGTTCCAACCCCCCCCCCCCCCCCTCTTGGTTCTTCCCTTCAGTGTTCTCCTTGTTACACTGCCTGATGGAGCGGGATGTTTGCCCGTGAAACGCGTTGCATCACTATTGGAGAATTGTTTTAATAAATTGAATTATAAAATCCTACGGCTACATCAGCCTGGTCATTTTTTATTTGGGGGAGGTGAATCCACCCATTTCCCTCCTTTTAGACGTTTTTTAACCGATTTTATACTTGACTGGCGCCTCTATTACTCCCGTTATTCCATCTTAGTCCACCCTTGGTGGAGGGGTGCATCCCCATTTTTTCCGATCTATAGAGAGCGACTTTGAGTGGGATCAGGTTACAATTCTCCCCACCTGCTGTATCAGTGGTTGCCTATGTGGTAACCCTGACTTGTGAGTATAACTTTTATTTTTATCATATCCTCCATTTGTTCTAAAATACTACACCAGATTTGGCTCTCGGTCTGTTTCATTCCTGTCTTTCTGTTGGTGGGGTCTGATCGCCCCCAATGTGTATTTTTTTGTAAATATTGGATCATAGCCATGGATCGCAGCACTGTATGAGCTAATTAGATGGCGGTTTCGCCATCTAACATTATCCTAGGGGCGATTGTCGCCTACCAAGCGGAGATGTGTGAGCATGATCTCCTGCAAAACAAGCCTCAAGGACCTTACGGCAATCCCTGGGGCTGCCGCCGCGTCCACGCCCATCAGTGTGATGCAGTCGGCAAGTAGTTAAACACCACATTTTCCTCTTCCTTTAGTAAACTCAAAAGCAAGAGATGTCCGGCACTGGAAGACTTGTAAGTTATTTTTTGTTCACTTCAGCTAGTGATCAAAGGTAAGCCAACATCCGTACCAGCCATCAGATGTAATTATAGCTTGTACATATAGCCCTCCATGCAGCCGAAGGCAGTGTGTCCACTACCAGTTGGTTATGCAGTGTTACATGATTCCAAGTACAACGGACTGTTGCTGTTTCGGACGATATCTCCATCCTTTGTCAAGTGGGTAATGCACTGAATTGTGCATCACCACTTCCTTTTATACTCCTCTCCTTCTCTTCCAACCAATCCTTAACCAGGAGGACCTGATGGGGAACTGTGGCAATACAGCCAGGGCCGCCATCAGGGGGGGACAAACAACACTACAGTGACGGGCCCCGAGCTCCCAGGAGGCCCTGGTCCCCCCCTCTGATGTGTGGCACCTGTTGTATGTGTCCCCAGGGCCGTTCTGGTCTCTCTCCCCGCCTCTCTGCTCGTAGTTAGAGCAGGCTATAAGAAAATGGCTGCCGATGTCCACAAATGCAGACATCGGTAGCCATTTCTCTGTAGCTTTGCTCTAACTACACTCTAGAGCACCGGCCAACCACAGCTACAACACCAACATTTATTTATGCTCTGCCCCCGACCTCCTGTCAGCAGTGGCAGCCAGCTTCAGGGTGATGCTACACGTGAATGCAGCGTGCTGGGCACTCATGTCTCTCCCCTCCGCCCCCTGAAGCTGGCCGGCCAATAGACAGGGAGGAAGGCTCTGCTCCATGCCTCTCCTCCTTTCTTCAGCCACAGACGTAGTGTTTACTGCATGCGGCCACGCCCCTAACCCCGCCCACTGCCAGTCATGCCTGGAGTTACCACATCAGGCTAGATAATCTAATGTCATGTAATCTAATGTCAGTACAAATACAGCTGCTCTGTGAGGGCCTCAGAGGTTGTCTAAGAGTATATTGGGAGCAACAACACCGTGAAGTCCAAAGAACACACAAGACAGGTCAGGGATCAAGTTATTGAGAAATTTAAAGCAGGCATAGGCTACAAAAAGATTTCCAAAGCCTTGAACATCCCACAAAGCACTGTTTAAGGGATCATTCAGAAATGGAAGGAGTATGGCACAACTGTAAACCTACCAAGACAAGGCCATCCACCTAAACTCACAGGCCGAACAAGGAGAGCGCTGATCAGAAATGCAGTCAAGAGGCTCATGGTGACTCTGGACAAGCTGCAGAGATCTACAGCTCAGGTGGGAGACTCTGTCCATAGGACAACTATTAGTCATGCACTGTACAAAGTTGGCCTTTATGGAAGAGTGGCAAGAAGAAAGGCATTGTTAACAGAAAGCATAAGAAGTCCCATTTGCAGTTTGCCACAAGCCATGCGGGGGACACAGCAAACATGTGGAAGAAGGTGCTCTGGTCAGATGAGACCAAAATGGAACTTTTTGGCCAAAATGCAAAACGCTATGTGTGGCGGAAAACTAACACTGCACATCACTCTGAACACACCATCCCCACTGTCAAATATGGTGGTGGCAGCATCATGCTCGGGGTGCATCTCTTCAGCAGGGACAGGGAAGCTGGTCAGAGTTGATAAGAAGATGGATGGAGCCAAATACAGGGCAAACTTGGAAGAAAACCTCTTGGAGACTGCAAAAGACTTGGGACTGGGGTGGAGGTTCACCTTCCAGCAGGACAATGACCCTAAACATAAAGCCAGGGCAACAATGGAATGGTTTAAAACAACACATATCTATGTGTTAGAATGGCCCAGTCAAAGTCCAGATCTAAATCCAATTGAGAATCTGTGGCAAGGTCTGAAAACTGCTGTTCACTAACGCTGTCCATCTAATCTGACTGAGCTGGAGCTGTTTTGCAAAGAAGAATGGGCAAGGATTTCAGTCTCTAGATGTGCAAAGCTGGTAGAGACATACCCTAAAAGACTGTAATTGCAGCAAAAGGTGGTTCTACAAAGTATTGACTCAGGGGGCTGAATAATTATGCACACCCCACTTTGCAGTTATTTATTTGTAAAAAATGTTTGGAATGATGTATGATTTTCAATCCACTTCTCACATGTACATCACTTTGTATTGGTCTTTCACGTGGAATTACAATAAAATTGATGCATGTTTGTGGCAGTAATGTGACAAAATGTGGAAAACTTCAAGGGGGCCCAATACTTTTGCAACTCACTGTACATATATACACCTAATACACCTCTCGTGTGTGGTATATTTTAAAGCAGGGAATTGCACACAGGGCAACATCACAATCGGGGCAGTAGAATCATGACTCTTTCCTGATTGTTTTCCCCTTCTCACTGGTCTTGCTGCAACATACAGCACATGTCCTGGTTTGGGCATTTTTTGGGGGGAGTTGGTGGAATGTATTCCTTAAAATGATGGCCAGTGAGGCTCTCCAGGTTTACCACACAGGGGGCATGGCGCCCAACTCTGGCATCTGCTGCAGTCTGGTACTTCAGACAGATGCATTCGCACAGTTTCCAGATGAAGTCAGTGTGCGTCACTGGCCTGTCACTTCGCTGCTTGTGGAGAATGTAGGTGTTCCAGATGCTTTGCTCCAGGAGATGGTGGGAAATCTTTTTGTAATATTGTTTCTGTTGTTTCCTTAAGGCAGGATAAAAAGTGACAGCCTGGTCAGCTCTGCCCATGCCACCCATGGTGATGTTGTAGTCCACCACAGTTTTTCAATGTCTTTTCCTCCTCTCGTTCTGATGGGGACAGTGGAGGTGTCGTAAACTGTGGAGAGGAGACAATTCTCTTTTTTGTCCCACCACCAGAGAGCTCAAATTTTCCCCTTCTGCCAAGCAGCTATCTCCCCAGTCTTCAACTTCTGCTTGGCAAAGGCCGATGGCATCTACCGCCTGTTAGGCCTAACGGTGCAGTAGGTGTCAATCTTATGCTTTATAAGAATCTCAGACAGTTCAGAGGAGGTATAGAATTTGTCCGTGGGGACACAACAGCCTTTGTCCACTAAAGGCTCCAGAAGGGACAGTACAGACAATGATGCCACTCCATAGTTGCTAAACCTGGGGCAAAATTGGGTGCCTTTTTCCCGTATATAATATAGTGTTCCAAATGTGTCTGGTACCTGACTCACATAGCGTGTATGACTTGATCCCAAAGCTGGCCCGCTTGGAAGCTATGTATTGAAGCCACCTCAGTCTCCCCTTATAGGCCATCAGGATCTCATCCATGCTGATGTCCCTCTGTGGCACATAAGTGGTCCTGATGTTTTCAACTACCATCTGGTAGACCTCCCAGATCTTCTTTAGTTTTGGATCAGGGTGGGTGGACTCTTCAAAGGAGTCATTGTTGGCAAAGTGTAGCAATTTCATTATGAGGGAAAACCGGTGCTCAGACATCACCGTTCCAAAGAAAGGGGTCACAATTCTTTTATTGGTGGTCCAGTACCATTTCTGCAGGGGCTTCCCCACCACTCCCTGCAGAATAATAGGGCCCAAGAACAACCAGATATCTGCTTTGGTGACCGGCTCCCATGTCCTGCTCCTTGAAAAGCGCCCTTGTGGAGCAGTCAGTTGTTGGGTGGCATAGCAGTTAGTCTCCTCCACTATCTTTTCAATAACCACGTCCAAGAAGAAGAGCTGCAGGTAAGCCGGGGGTTGCACTTGCACACATTCTTCCGGCCAGGCTCCCCAGTAAAAGGAAAACATTTGGGTGGTGGAGAAACCTGAGAAAGGTCAATGGGGCACCAAACCCGAACATCACTGACCTAGGTGGTGATGGAGTCACTGTTATTGTCGCTGTCAGATGAAAGATCCCCAGGTGCGTCACTGTCACTTGAGTCCACCAGTGACTGAAGATCACTGTCCTCCAACTCCACCAGCTCTTCTGCAGTTAGATGGATTCTAGAGGATGACGCCATAGTAAATGACAGGCAGGCAGAGGTCGGTGCAAACGGCAGGTAGAGAGTTGTCAAATAAAGGTAGAGGTCAGTACAGGCAGCAGGAAAAGAGTAGTCAAAGTCCAGGCAAAAATGGCAACAAGTAATCAATCAAAATCCAGGCAGAAGGCAGTGAGTATAGTCAAAGTCCAGGCAAAAATCAGCAACAGGTAATCAATCAAAATCCAGGCAGAAGGCAGAGAGAATAGTCAGTCCAGGCAAAAATCGGCAACAGGTAGGCAGAAAAATCAGATCAGAAGCACTTAAAGATCAGAGATCACACAGATCACAGCCAGCTCAGCAAAAGGCAACATTGCACTGGATACAGATCCCCTTGTATCCAATATAATGAAAATTTGACCCAATCAGAAGCTTTTATTTTGTTTTCAACGTCCCTCCCCTGAGACCCCACGCCACCCCCCGACGTAATGCCGCACCGCCGCATTGCCACCCTCGGCAAACCTAATTGGCCGCCGGGTCCCTGGAAGATCAAAGTGGCTATGGGGATTCCGGCGGCCGGGGAAGAAGCCTGGGCCCCGCTGACGAGTGCCGATTGCACGCGGGACCAGGAACACAGAGGGAGCAGCAATTTGAGCCAGCCCAAGCTGAGCTCGGGCTTACCGCTCCTGGCATGTGTAACTCAGCCCGAGATCAGCTCGGGAATACCGCCAGGGGTGGTTAAAGTGCTTAGGTTGCTTTAAGATCCAGTAAAACTGAATAACTTGAGACAATAGGGAGCAGGGCCAGATTTACCATAAGGCACTGTAGGCATGTACCTATAAGCACCATGATGTTGCGAACATTTCCCTCCTTCTCTACGCAGAGTTCAGAGCAGAGTGTAAATGAGAGGTTACTCACCCAGCTCTAGACATCCCACTGAGGAGATCTCCCTTCAGTCAGGGCCGGGGTATCTCTAGCTAATAATACTGAGGTTCCTCTAGCTACCTAATTCTTGGGGGCACCTCTAACTATGTAATATTGAGGGTACTTTTGGCTACCTAATACTAAGGGTCACCTGTAGCTGTCTATGACGAGCAATGGAAGTAAGGGAGAAGTGACGGCTGGGGCAGCCAGCACACTTGCTGTGTAGTTTGGTGGGGGTCTGTAGGTTCATGGAGAGAAAAGTCTAAGGTGCCAGGACATCTGTGACTATAGGTTCTGTGAGCTTAATCCGGGCCTGAGAGGGAGCTCTCAGTCCAGCTAGTTTTCCATAAACCCAGCTATCTACCAATTGCACAGTACAGACTCAAGCTCAACTCTTGATGATAAGCACTTGAGAAAGGGCCTAAACCCAAAATGTTGTGCTAGTCGGACTATGTAGTCAGTATTTCTTTGCTAATGAAGCATAAAGGAAAATATCCTAAATAGTTGTGCTCCAATCTTCTTTGTGCAATTGACCTGCGAAGTAGGTCATTTTCACAGGGGACAGTATAATAGAGGTCACTGTGAAAAAGGATGGTATGGTGATTAACACAACATACCAAAAGGATATTGTTGGTGCCACATATCCAGCAGTTATGTGGGTTAAGGCCAATCTCCTAGAGTGGTCCCTACACTAAAGCTGGACGCAACTTCATCCTACACATTCAACGCACCCTACACATACAGCCTGATTGAGCAACTACCATTTTTTGCTGTGGATTGTTTGGTGTGTGCAGAGATACAGTGGGAATCTGCTGGTAGTAGCCCCCCCCCCCCCATGTCAGACCGCACCCTACCAGGTTAGGGGCTTATGGTCCTGTGGGTGACCTCAGGTAAGTTTTCTCTTAGGCTTTTTATCCTATATTAGACATGTGTGATATAGGATCCCCCCACCGTCCACATATTAGTGTTAGATTGCCTTTGTGTCACTCTTTGGTTGACAGGCATCATTTTCACTTTTATTGTCATGATCAATCATCACAATCTATATTTTTTAGTTATAGTCATGCTTTAAGTGAAATTATTCTTTAATTAGCATGCCATAAACAAACTCAAGAAAACAAGTTACACTTGCCACTTATGTCCTTTGAAGCTAATTAGAGACCAGCATACTTTATACACTCGGGAGATGGATACAGAAGTGTCTCTGTCCCTCGGGAATTTGCTCTCTCCTTCCCTCCGGCTATAAATTGCCCCGGCACGTAGGAAAGTACGTTGCTTTGAGGCCTCACAGATGAATTAATCTATAACTCTAAATCAGTTTCAGCTCATCTTCGTATCCCCCAAGATAAACACTCTGTAAGTAACATTTAGAAATACAAAGGAAGAGGAAATGTTGTATCTACTTCATTCAATTCCAAATTGTGTTTTATTTTCTTTATAATTAAACAAGTGGGTTATGTTTTGACCCACAACTGTTTAAGTTTTTTCAGTATTATAAATAAACACAAAGATAGATAGTAAAATGTATGAGGAAGCTCCGTTTTTATTTTGCACTGTCTCAGCATTGATCAAAAAGTGCTTTGAAGGAGAACTCTTTGAAGTTTCACTAGACCAATGTCTGAAAAAATAACTGCTTGTCCCCCTGAAATGTTTGTCCTTATAAAAGCTTTCATTGTTACAGAGTTGATTTGCTAATGGAACAAGTACAATGACTTGGTCCTGAGCAGGGGCGTCTGTGTCATTAGGCAACTATAAATTTTTGCCTATGGCGCCGTTGGTGGCAGTGGGCGCTCTGTGCGTGTGTTTATTTTTTTTTTTCTTTCAGCCAGCCTGAGCCAGGTCGGCGCGGGCTGTGACAGGCAGCTCAGCCTGTGCCTGCCGCCTATTGGTCCGCCCCCTTCCTCTCCTCCGTGCAGAGCCTCCGAGCAGCACGCACGTTAGTTTATATGTGCGCTGCGTGCTGCTGCTTACTGGTCCGCCCCCTCTCCTTCTCTTTGCTGAGCGTGCGATCGCTGCATGCAGGTTTGTTTACCATGTCGGTTTGTGAGGTTTAATCCCCCCTCCCGCTATAGCCTGCCTGTGTCCCGGGTTGAGCACTCAGGATGGAGAGCGGCAGAGGGATTGCAGAGAACAGAGCTGTCACCGCAGGACTTGCATCCTAAACAGAGTAAAGATATACATTTACAAAGCCCTGCGGTGATTGCTCAGCTCTGCAGATATTCTCCTCACCTCGCTGCCTATGCTTTACTTGATGCAGGGCGGGCAACAACACTGAGCGCTGTGCGGGAGGGTAGAGAAGGGGAGCAGAACGAGGAGAAGAGAACCTAGCTTGTAGGCCAAGCTCTAGATTCTATCTAGAAGATACTCCCGGGTGCAGAGACAGAGCAGCATGCTAGTTGCCAGCTACTGCATCCAATCCTGCTGGCAGTCTTCATTGCCCCACCCCTCAAGCATGTGTCATCGTGGAGAGGAAAGAGAAGAGGACTCCAGTCTCCATCCCTGAAGTTATGGAATGCTGCCTGCCTGACTACTCTCAGGCAGGTGCTGACCCGGAGTCCGTGCTTCATGCATGCTGGCTGCACAGTGTGTAAGTGTGTTGTCTGTGCAATGTGTGTTCTTTGTGCAATGTGTGTGTTATTTAGCCACTGTGTGTAAGTGTATTGTCTGTGCACAGTGTGTAAGTGTACTGTCTGTGCAATGTGTGTAAGTGTACTGTCTTTGCAATGTGTGTAAGTGTGTTCTTTGTGCAATGTGCGTGTGTTATTTAGCCACTGTGTGTAAGTGTACTGTCTGTGCAATGTGTGTAAGTGTACTGTCTGTGCACAGTGTGTAAGTGTGTTCTTTGTGCAATGTGTGTGTGTTATTTAGTCACTGTGTGTAAGTGTACTGTCTGTGCAATGTGTGTAAGAGTATTGTCTTTGCAATGTGTGTAAGTGTGTTTTTTGTGCAATGTGTTAGCCACTGTGCGTAACATAGCTCCCAACTGTCCCTCTTTGAGAACCCTGTCCCTGCTAATTTTTTCTACTGAAAAAGTGTGTAATTTACTGTAAACTTGATTCCCATCCTTTAAATTGATGTATTTTTTTATTTTTAAATGTTAATATGAAGGGAAATGAACCAGGATAGAAGGAATCAGTGTGGTTTGAATTATAAAACATTTTTCCTACAAAATGTTTAGGATAGGTGTGCTTAGGGGTGTGTCGGGAGCGTGACTAGGGGTGTGTCGGGGGCATGAGTAGGGGTGTGGCTTGAGTGTCCCTCTTTCTCATCTCAAAATGTTGGGAGGTATGCACACATGGTTGAAGGCACTGTGACGCACCAGGGCTATCGCTGGCTGACTTGGCTACACAAATGCAGAGGCGACACCGGCTCACAGTGAGTGCCCTCTGCCTCTGCTGCTCGCAGCTCTTGATAATTTTTTTATATGCCCCCCTTGCTGGCCCTGATTCCCATCCTCCCCTCCCTCGCCCATATATCACTTTACAGGCAGTGGCTCCTCTATGGGATGGATTAAATAATATAGCATCATGCCTGCTGCTGTGTGTGGGTCTGGGCAGGACTCGGAGGGAGGGAGACACACATGCTGCACAGTGTGCGCACACAGTCTGCAGAGGGGAGACCCTCATAGTGAGTGGCGTGCCCCCTCTTCATATTATATGCCCCCCTCTCCCCTGGCTGGCCCTGAGATTTCAGTGGGGGGGGGGGGAGTTGTGAGCAGAGATGCTGGTGAACATCTGGGCCCTGTACTACCGTGTCGCTATGACCTGGAGTAGTACGCCTGCGTGGCCCGGCGGTGCGCAACCTAGTATTGCGCTCCTGTTGCCGGGCACTTTCTGCGCATGTGAGTGACATCACACTCATGCGCAGAGAGTGCCCGGCAACAGGAGCGCGATACTAGGTTGCGCACCGCCGGGCCACGTAGGCGTACTACTCCAGGTCATAGCGACCCGGAAGTAGTACAGGGCCCAGAGAGATTCGCCCGGCGAACGGTTCAGGCCATCTCTAGTTGTGAGTTGGACAGACTGTCACTAGGTGTAGGTGGGCATTGGGCAAGCTGTGCTGGGCACTGTGAGCAGAGTTGTTAGGGCCCTTTTCCACTGGCTGTGATCCAATTCAAAAAGAGAATCGCAGCCGTTTTTCTAGACGCAAGAGCACCGTATGTAAATTGTGGTGCTCATTTTCCATTATGCCGCTTCGATCGTGGTTTGGTTTTTGCAGAAATATGATCGCCGGCCAGCGCGATTCTTGTCATGATGGTATTACATTCCCGATGGCGGAACATGGACAGTGAAAAAAAGTAGCTTGCGTGATCACAAGCACAGGGGTGGGGGTGGAATAAGGGTTGGCACTATGTGTGTGTGTGTGTGTGGGGGGGGGGGGGCGCCGCAGGTTTTCTTGCCTGGAGTGACAAAGTGGCTAGAAACACCCCTGGTCCTGAGGGCTACAATTCTTGAAGAAAAAGCAGTAGTCCCCAGGCTCAACCGCAAACTTTTGGTACCAGGGAGTCAATCAGTGTAGCACCCGATCCACCAGAGGTGCAGGAAGGCAACACAGAAAGAAGATCACTGGGTCTCGGCCTGGATTTTGCATTTATAGCTTTGGCTTTATTGGCACCATAGTGGCAGACTGCCACTATGGTGCTAAAAAAGCTAAAGCTATAATTGCAAAATCCAGGTCGAGGCCCGTGATCTTTTTTTCTTTCTGGGCTACAATTCTTGATACATCCCATGCATGAACAAGGAGAGATTTATTATTTATTATTATTATTTTTATTATTATTATTATTATTATTATTTTGCTTCCAGGACACCTTTCGTGTTTTTCTTCTTCCATGTACAGCAGCTCACCTCCAATTCCATATTTATTTCCCCTCTTCATATATGACATTTATGTACAGCAGCACCTCTCTTTTATGTACAGGTCCCTTATGCAGCCCCTCCTGCCCTCTATGTGTTGCTTTCCATTTGCAGCCTCCCTTTTACACTTGCAGCCTTCTCTTTTATGTGCTATAACTTCTTTTACAATGGATTCCTTATACAGGATCCACCCAAGACCAGAGCCTTTGTGGTCTTAACAAAAATTCTGCCACATTGCCTGACACAGACAAGACACAGAAAATTTACATTGTGCTTTTTTTCCCAGCAGACTCAAAGTGCAAGAGCTGCAGCAACTAGGGTGCTCTCTGTAGACAGTGGCAGTGTTTGAGAGTCTTGGCCAAGGTCTCCTAACTGAAAAACCTAATAGAGGATTCATCCAAGACCAGAGCCTTTTGTGGTTTTTCTAAAAAATCAGCCACAGCGCATGAGAGTTGAACTATCCAGTATCACATCATGAGACACAGTGAAGGTCTCTGCCTTTATGTCCTAGTCCTTCCTTATTTCTAAAACTCAATATAGAGAAAAAAAAAGTTTTTTTCACCCCTAGAATTACCTCCCTTAACTGATAACAGTCAAATCTGTCAATGCTGCAATAATTCCAGTCTCTCTATCACGGCATCAGGATTTGTGTCTCATATTGCCTAGTTGAAGAGGGTCTGTTTTAAACATTCGGGATGCCAGAGCTCACCTAGTGGTCCAGGATAGAGAAGAACCATGGAAAGCAATCATGTGGTTGTGAACTTGATTTCTAAAAAATATTTTTTTTCCAAGTCTCCCACTTACAAGTAGAATTTTTGTACTGAAATTTTTGTGAAGAGATGGAGAGACACTTTGAGGAAATTTACCATGAATGTAAAACACAATGATGAATAAACCTGAGTTGGAATTTACCTGCACTACAGTAGTTTTCAAATGGCTCAGAAGTTATTATATTTTTAGTTGTATCCTCTTGACTTTCCATTCTGGTTTCTGGTTACATATCTCGATGCTGAGGACTTGTTATCTACTCAGTTTCCTGTTCCTCCGTGTCTTTGTAACTCTTTTTCTTTTTCTTTTTTCAGGCACCTGATACTTAAGCTAAAAATTCATATTTTGTATTTACCAAAATTTACGGAAGATCTGGGTTGTCAAGTGTGCACATTCACGTGCATGAAGTGTAAAATGTAAAATTAAGGAAAACTCTAGAGGAGCTCTGTTATTGCATACAGTACTTATCCTCTCCACTTGTGTCATCCATTACTGCAGTTTACTGAGTGGGCTCTTCAAGTAAATCTGTATTGATGATCAAGAAGTATACATAGTTGAAACCACAAAAGAGCTAAACAACTGAAATATGATCATTTTTCCTGCACCATAAGACATAACTTATAAACAATGATCTTGGGTGAAATCTTTCTCCAGTTTTGATTAATATTGTTCTTTCTACAAATTATGTGTGAGGCCAATCAGACACAAGTCACACAGATTTATTTACTTGGGTTCCAAGATTTATACAAATTCAAATTTATATTTTTTGTTGGGGTTTTTTTATGTTATATGTTGGTACTCAGTGGTAACCTTCTAATTTTCACCTTGGTGACCACTACAGATCATCTTAAAATCCCGATGTTCATTTTTTTGAAACACTTGGCTATCACAGATGTCCTTCTGACGACTACTGTAGTTCCCTTGATGCTGCACATTATATTGGTTGATGAAGGTTCCCTCACATTTATTGGTTGCATTGCCCAGCTGTATTGCTTTGGCATATTTGGATGTGTGCAAACTTTTCTCATTGCTGCTATGTCCTATGATCGATATTTGGCTATTTGTATACCATTGCGCTATGCCTCCCTTATGAACATTCACATTTGTCTCCAACTTTTTATTGGATCGTGGTTCTTAGTTGTCCTGCTAATATCAAGTGAAGTATTTGTGTTGTGTCAGTTTCACTTCTGTGGGCTTAATTATATCGACCATTTCTTCTGTGATTTTGGGCCAATTGTAGAACTAGCTACATCAGTCAAATTTAATTTCATGATACAAGACATCACAACTTCTGTATTTGTGATTGCTTGTCCATTTGCATTCATAGTCATAACCTATGCCTGTATCTCGTTTGCCATTATGAAGATATCTTCTGCTAATGGGCGAAGAAAGGCCTTCTCCACTTGTAGCTCCCACCTGACCACAGTTTGCACTTATTATGGGACTTTAATCACTGTTTACATAGTTCCAACTGACTACAGCTCAGCAAAGACAAATAAATACATGTCTTTGCTGTACCTTGTGGTGACCCCAGTAATGAACCCCATCATCTACAGCCTAAGGAATAAAGAAATAAAGAGGACTTTGCTTAAACTGCTCAAACGTTCTTTATAAGATTTATTAGTCTGATTTACATGCCACTTTGGCTTCGTACGTCTACATTTCTGATCTTTACATTTTGCTGTTCATGTGAATCAGAAGTAAGTACTCTAAGCTGAATGCCTAAAATGCTTTGCAAGAATATGTTTTGGAGTACATATGAATACGCGGAATGACAATTAGACAAGTTTAGGCAAAAGTTAATAAAAATTAACTCCATTTACAGCTTTTTCTGTAGGAATGATTTGGTGAAACATGGATAAGGAGATCTGATGCTGTTTTAATAGCTTTGAACATTGGGGAAATTTACACTTTTACATGACTTGTTAAAATCCAGCTCATCCCTTGTCCTGAAATAGTCCCCATTCTTGTCCCAACAGACAAAGCCACTTTTACAAAAATAAAAACATTCTTGAAAATGTGTTTTCTTGTTCCGTTAACGCCTATGCATTTGTTTAAAGTACATTTGTTCATGCCCATATATTGTTCGGGAATATAGTCATTTATGTAAAAAAAAGTAACATTTTCACAAAATGTATGGCAAACAAAAATGGCCATATTTGCCCATCACTACCCAGTACTTTACATTCCTAGACCAATAAATATGCCTGCATCAGAGTGAAGGTGAAATATAAAAATGACATGTGGGCTTGAGGAAAAAAAACAAAAACCTTATTTCGTAACTTTGGCCAGTTCTATTTGAAGTGTGTGTGTTTTATGAGTCTTTACTTTTTATTTCAGTGTCCTTACTATCAGTCTATCCACCATAAAGGAAATCTGAAGTGAAGCACAAATAAAAAAAAACCAGATACTTACCTATGGAGTGGGAAGGCCCTGGATATTCTTAACCACTTCCCGACCGCCTAACGCACAGAGGCGGCCGGGAAGTGGAGCCCTGAAGGACCGGCTCACCCACAGAGGCGGCGGTCCTTCTAAGGGCATGGGCGGAGCGATCGCGTCATCCGGCGGGATGTTAACCCCGCGATCGCCGCATACAAAGTGTATAATACACTTTGTAATGTTTACAAAGTGTATTATACAGGCTGCCTCCTGCCCTGGTGGTCCCAGTGTCCGAGGGACCACCAGGGCAGGCTGCAGCCACCCTAGTCTGCACCCAAGCACACTGATTTCTCCCCCCCCTGCCCCAGATCGCCCACAGCACCCATCAGACCCCCCCCCCTGCCCACCCCCCAGACCCCTGTTTGCACCCAATCACCCCCCTAATCACCCATCAATCACTCCCTGTCACTATCTGTCAACGCTATTTTTTTTTATCCCCCCCCCCTGCTCCCTGCCCTCTCCTGATCACCCCCCACCCCTCAGATTCTCCCCAGACCCCCCCCCCCCCAGACCACCCCCCCTGTTTACTGTATGCATCTATCCCCCTGATCACCTGTCAATCACCTGTCAATCACCTGTCAATCACCTGTCAATCACCCGTCAATCACCCGTCAATCACCCCCTGTCACTGCCACCCATCAATCAGCCCCTAACCTGCCCCTTGCGGGCAATCTGATCACCCCCCCACACCAATAGATCGCCCACAGATCAGACATCAGATCACCTCCCAAATCCATTGTTTACATCTATTCTCTCCTCTAAACACCCACTAATTACCCATCAATCACCCATCAATCACCCCCTATCACCACCTGTCACTTTTACCTATCAGATCAGACCCTAATCTGCCCCTTGCGGGCACCCAATCACCCGCCCACACGCTCAGATTGCCCTCTGACCCCCCCTTATCAATTCACCAGTGCATTAATTACATCTGTTCTTCCCTGTAATAACCCACTGATCACCTGTCAATCACCTATCACCCATCAATCACCCCCTGTCACCCCCTGTCACTGCCACCCATCAATCACCCCCTGTCACTGCCACCCATCAATCAGCCCCTAACCTGCCCCTTGCGGGCAATCTGATCACCCACCCACACCATTAGATCGCCCGCAAACCCGCCGTCAGATTACCTCCCAAATGTATCGTTTACATCTGTTATCTTCTCTAAACACCCACTAATTAACCATCAATCACCCATCAATCACCCCCTATCACCACCTGTCACTGTTACCTATCATATCAGACCCTAATCTGCCCCTTGCGGGCACCCAATCACCCGCCCACACGCTCAGATTGCCCTCAGACCCTCCCCCCTTATCAATTTGCCAGTGCATTAATTACATCTGTCCTTCCCTGTAATAACCCACTGATCACCTGTCAATCACCTGCCAATCACCTATCACCCATCAATCACCCCCTGTCACTGCCACCTAACAATCAGCCCCTAACCTGCCCCTTGCGGGCAATCTGATCACCCACCCACACCAATAGATCGCCCGCAGATCCGACATCAGATCACCACCCAAGCGCAGCGTTTACATCTATTCTCTCCTCTAAACACCCACTAATTACCCATCAATCACCCCCTATCACCACCTGTCACTGTTACCCATCAGATCAGACCCTAATCTGCCCCTTGCGGGCACCCAATCACCCGCCTACACGCTCAGATTGCCCTCAGACCCCCCCTTATCAATTCGCCAGTGCAATATTTACATCTGTCCTTCCCTGTAATAACCCACTGATCACCTGTCAATCACCTGCCAATCACCTATCACCCATCAATCACCCCCTGTCACTGCCACCCATCAATCACCCCCTGTCACTGCCACCCATCAATCACCCGCTGTCACTGCCACCCATCAATCAGCCCCTAACCTGCCCCTTGCGGGCAAACTGATCACCCACCCACACCAATAGATCGCCCGCAGATCCGACATCAGATCACCACCCAAGTGCAGTGTTTCCATCTATTCTCTACCCTAAACACCCACTAATTACCCATCAATCACCCCCTGTCACTGCTACCTATCAGATTAGACCCCTATCTGCCCCTAGGGCACTCAATCACCCGCCCACACCCTCAGAATGCCCTCAGACCCCAGCCCTGATCACCTCGCCAGTGCATTGCTTGCATCTATTCCCCCCTCTAATCACACCTTGAGACACCCATCAATCACCTCCTGTCACCCCCTAGCACACCTACCCATCAGATCAGGCCCCAATTTGCCCCGTGTGGGCTCCTGATCACTCGGCCAAACCCTCAGATCCCCCTCAGACCCCCTTCCGATCACCTCCCCAGTGCATTGATTGCATCTATTTTCCCCTCTAACCACCCCCTGAGACACCCATCAATCACCTCCTGTCACCCCCCTAGCACTCCTATCCATCAGATCAGGCCCAATACAACCTGTCATCTAAAAGGCCACCCTGCTTATGACCGGTTCCACAAAATTCGCCCCCTCATAGACCACCTGTCATCAAAATTTGCAGATGCTTATACCCCTGAACAGTCATTTTGAGACATTTGGTTTCCAGACTACTCACGGTTTTGGGCCTGTAAAATGCCAGGGCGGTATAGGAACCCCACAAGTGACCCCATTTTAGAAAAAAAGACACCCCAAGGTATTCTGTTAGGTGTATGATGAGTTCATAGAAGATTTTATTTTTTGTCAAAAGTTAGCGGAAATTAATTTTTATTGGTTTTTTTTCACAAAGTGTCATTTTTCACTAACTTGTGACAAAAAATAAAATCTTCTATGAACTCGCCATACACCTAACGGAATACCTTGGGGTGTCTTCTTTCTAAAATTGGGTCACTTGTGGGGTTCCTATACTGCCCTGGCATTTTAGGGGCCCTAAACCGCGAGGAGTAGTCTAGAAAACAAATGCTTCAAAATGATCTGTGAATAGGACGTTGGGCCCCTTAGCGCACCTAGGCTGCAAAAAAGTGTCACACATGTGGTACCGCCATACTCAGGAAAAGTAGTATAATGTGTTTTGGGGTGTATTTTTACACATACCCATGCTGGTTGGGAGAAATTTCTATGTAAATGGACAATTGTGTGTACAAAAATCAAACAATTGTCATTTACAGAGATATTTCTCCCACTTAGCATGGGTATGTGTAAAAATACACCCCAAAACGCATTATACTACTTCTCCTGAGTACGGCGGTACCACATGTGTGGCACTTTTTTCACCCTAAGTACGCTAAGGGGCCCAAAGTCCAATGAGCACCTTTAGGATTTCACAGGTCATTTTGCGACATTTGGTTTCAAGACTACTCCTCATGGTTTAGGGCCCCTAAAATGCCAGGGCAGTATAGGAACCCCACAAATGACCCCATTCTAGAAAGAAGACACCCAAAGGTATTCCGTACGGAGTATGGTGAGTTCATAGAAGATTTTATTTTTTGTCACAAGTTAGCGGAAAATGACACTTTGTGAAAAAAAACTATTAAAATCAATTTCCGCTAACTTGTGACAAAAAAATAAAAACTTCTATGAACTCACCATACTCCTAACGGAATACCTTGGGGTGTCTTCTTTCTAAAATGGGGTCATTAGTGGGGTTCCTATACTGCCCTGGCATTTTAGGGGCCCTAAACCGCGAGGAGTAGTCTTGAAACAAAAATGACCTGTGAAATCCTAAAGGTACTCATTGGACTTTGGGCCCCTTAGTGCAGTTAGGGTGCAAAAAAGTGCCACACATGTGGTATCGCCGTACTCGGGAGAAGTAGTATAATGTGTTTTGGGGTGTATTTTTACACATACCCATGCTGGGTGGGAGAAATACCTCTGTAAATGACAATCTTTTGATTTTTTTACACACAATTGTCCATTTACAGAGGTATTTCTCCCACCCAGCATGGGTATGTGTAAAAATACACCCCAAAACACATTGTACTACTTCTCCCGAGTATGGTGATACCACATGTGTGGCACTTTTTTGCACCCTAACTGCGCTAAAGGGCCCAAAGTCCAATGAGTACCTTTAGGATTTCACAGGTCATTTTGAGAAATTTCGTTTCAAGACTACTCCTCACGGTTTAGGGCCCCTAAAATGCCAGGGCAGTATAGGAACCCCACAAATGACCCCATTTTAGAAAGAAGGCACCCCAAGGTATTCCGTTAGTAGTATGGCGAGTTCATAGAAGATTTTATTTTTTGTCACAAGTTAGCGGAAATTGATTTTAATTGTGTTTTTTTCACTTATATATTGGCAGAGTACAGAATTCTAAATAGCAATGGGGTGACTGAGCGTTGGTGTACTACAGATCCCAGTAATATATATACACTGATTGGCAGCGTACACAATGCTTTATATAGTAATGGAGTGACTGAGCATTGGTGCACTACAGATCCCAGTAATATATATACACTGATTGGCAGCGTACACAATGCTTTATATAGTAATGGAGTGACTGAGCGTTGGTGCACTACAGATCCCAGTAATATATATACACTGATTGGCAGCGTACACAATGCTTTATATAGTAATGGATTGACTGAGCGTTGGTGCACTACAGATCCCAGTAATATATATACACTGATTGGCAGCGTACACAATGCTTTATATAGTAATGGAGTGACTGAGCGTTGGTGCACTACAGATCCCAGTAATATATATACACTGATTGGCAGCGTACACAATGCTTTATATAGTAATGGATTGACTGAGCGTTGGTGCACTACAGATCCCAGTAATATATATACACTGATTGGCAGCGTACACAATGCTTTATATAGTAATGGAGTGACTGAGCGTTGGTGCACTACAGATCCCCAGCTATATATACACTGATTGGCAGCGTACACAATGCTTTATACAGTAATGGAGTGACTGAGCGTTGGTGCACTACAGATCCCAGTAATATATATATACTGATTGGCAGCGTACACAATGCTTTATATAGTAATGGAGTGACTGAGCGTTGGTGCACTACAGATCCCAGTAATATATATACACTGATTGGCAGCGTACACAATGCTTTATATAGTAATGGAGTGACTGAGCGTTGGTGCACTACAGATCTCAGCTATATATACACTGATTGGCAGAGTACAGAATGCTAAATAGCAATGGGGTGACTGAGCGTTGGTGTACTACAGATCCCAGCTATATATACACTGATTGGCAGAGTACAGAATGCTAAATAGTAATGGGGTGACTGAGCGCCGGTGTACTACTGAACGCAGCAGCACACACACTGACTGGGGGGGACCCTGGCTAGCCTGGCTGGAGAGCGAGAGAGACTCTATCTAACCTGCCTGCCTACCCAAAGCTAATCCCACAGACAAATGACGGGGAAATGACGCGGATCGGGTATTTATTTACCCGACCCACGTGACCCGTTCGGCCAATCAGAGCGCGTTCGGGCCGAACCACGTGACCCGTTCGGCCAATCACAGTGCTAGCCAAATGTTCGGGGGACCGTTCGGCCATGCGCTCGCAAGGCCGAACACCATTAGGTGTTCGGTTGAACTCGAACATCACCCGAACAGGGTGATGTTCTGCAGAACCCGAACAGTGGCGAACACTGTTCGCCCAACACTAGCCAAGATACAGCCGACCAAAATTACCC